>NW_026945439.1:0-86699 GCF_034702125.1 Engraulis encrasicolus | reverse complement strand
CCGATGCCCACTACAGGGGTAGAGTGTCTCTGGTAGGCCAGCTGGACCAGGGGAACGTGTCTGTGAGGCTGGAGAAGCTCACACTGGCAGACAGAGGAGAGTATGGATGCTATGTGGGGAATGAAGAGGGATATGAAAAGGCCAATATGTCTGTAGATGTTGAAGGTAAATCCAGAATATATTATACTTTCATCACCATAACACATCACAAGCGACCAATTATGGGTTCACAGATTAATATGGATCCATTTTATTTGTGAACAGTTGCAGGGACTCTTTCATTCATCTCTATAACCAAAGGAGATGGAGGACAGGTGAACGTTACCTGTGTATCAGATGGATGGTCTCCGCAGCCTACAGTTACCTGGACAGGTGGAGGAGGGGAGATCAAGGGTGAAAACACTGTCTACTCTACAGGTAATGACATACATACTGTACGTGTACCTCCTCTTCATTGTGACCATATTCCTGTATATTCCTTCTCTGTTCATTGTGACCATATGGAGGTCTGTAGCCTTTAATGTCTACATGGTTTTCTGTGCTTCAGATGAGCAGGGTTTGGTGCGAGTGACTTCCTGGCTGCTGCATTCTCCATCTGAGTCAGAGTCACTCTCCTGCTCTGTGGGTCTGTCTGATCAGGACAGGAGAGAGGGCAGGGTGGTACCATACATCTACACATCAGACCAAGGCAACACAGGTAAGAGTAATCTCCTTATAAGAGGAGATTGTACCTCTTTAACATATCATTGGATCTTTAACACAGGCGTACATTTTAACTAATGTAATATCCATTTACTACCTGACAGTTACACCCCCTACTCAACATGTGATTACATTCATGATGCACCTGAAGAGTTGAAATGGAAGTATTTAAAGATATGTATATAAATGTAGCTGGCATTTATTTATCAATATTTATCAACTAGGTGCAACATCAGCTTCATTTTGCTTCAAGAGCATTGAACCACGCAAACAAAAAACACATTTCACGATCAATACAAGTTGAATCATGTGATGTGTTAGCGCCCAACTGAAGTTCTGAAGGGTAAACAGCTGCCTGTCTGATATACGTAAAGACGGCGAGATTTCCTACATTACCCATAAACACTAGTCATGATGTAACCCACACCCATTGGCTGCCGTTTAATCACAAGGACGCAGCTTCACATTCACTGGCTGCATGTTTGAAGGCTTGAAGCCCGCGCGGAACCGGTGTTGATAAATAAAATGTCAATAAGAGGACGAGCGCGGATTACTTCGGTTTTGTAGGTTTTCAACGGGTGATAAAGAATGTGGCAGTGGTTAATGCAAGGTTAGGTGTCGGTGAATGCAAGTAATAACTGTAGTGACGCTGAAATTAAGTGGTGGTGGTGGAGCGAAAACGGCTTGGGCTGGACAGAGCAGGACAGCGCTGGGAGAATAATGTCAGCGTAGCTGTCAGATTCCTCGTCTGACATTTGCCAAGTCCTCGCAAATGCATACGATGGAGTTGCCGTTTCCTAATAACGCCCACGCGATCGCAAATACCCTGCATGGATTTGACATGGATGTGCGAGTAAGTGAAAAACAACGACGTTATTAAAGTAAGTTCTCCGTGATGTTATTGTTTGTTTATTTTCGACATATAGTGTAGGCTAGTAGCCTACTTGTCATAGTGCATGGTAGTATATTTAATCCTGGAGGAGTTTAAAGTCCTAAAGCAACAGCATAACGTGCATAATAAGATAAGACATCATACACGTTATTGCACACGTGTGTCTGTGTCTGTGAGTGTGTTCTCTCCTGTCCTCTCCCTTCATCTCTTCTCTCCTCCCTCTCTTCTGTGCATTGTCCATGGTATTTGACTTATGCTCTGTGGAGGATGTGAAGTTTTGTAGTGTGGTTATGTGTTTTTGTATAGCCTATGTTAAAGGTGTAGTTTGTGTGACTCGTGTTGAAGGCATGCTGTGTTTGTGTGAGGTGTAGGCTTATAGGCCCACTGTATGTGAGGTTTGAGTGATGGTGTGTGAGGTTTTGTAGTGTTTGGCTGTCTGTCTGTGTTTGGCTGTATGCTAAATGTCTGTGTATGTATGTGGCATGTGTGATGTGATTCACTGTTTTCAGAGGAAATGGAATAAAAACTAATAGAATGGAATACAATGGAATAGAATAAAAACTACATTGCAAATAATGAAAATAATGGGGGGGGGGTAATGAAATGGAATAAATAGAACTGGGGTGGAAATGTTTAAAATGGATGATGTGAAATGTTGAGAGGTAGACACTAGACAGGAGGTTGTGTGCTCATGTCAGTGGAGCTGGAAATAGGGATAGAGCACAGAGACAGGCTAATTTGGCAGCACGGAGGGGAAAGGAGGGTGGTGGAGGAGAGCATGGGCAGAAAGGGGCACATTTAAAAATTGCAAAGAAAATAAAATATTAATAGTAATTCAATTTAGTAAATAAAATATTGTCTTTTTCTTTTTTTCTTTTTTTTGTTGATGCGGGGGAGGGGGGGGCGGGGGGGTTGCGTTGGAGCTCGCGATAGTTTGTCACCTTTTTCAACCCTCCTGAGTTTGCAGGTATGACATATACAGTTCCATCTATTACATCTTAACAGTTGAAATCACATTGAAACGGTGGGGACTCTTAAGTTGACAGCTTGATATTTTGCACTGTGTACAGGCTTCACAGTTATAGTTAGATTGTAAACGCCTACTCCTTAAAGTTGATACTAGTACAGTATATTATACACAGTATACTTTGTATTTACCAGCATCAGCATTATTTGTAGTATATGCAGTGTGCAATGATTTCATTTTAAAAACGACATGTATGAGTTCTTAAGGAGAAGTCTTTTCATTTTCCAAGACATTTTCCAACACTGCAGCTTATCAACAGAAGCTTGTGGACTACATCTCTCCATCTTGCTAGCACGTCTTTGTGCCGTGCTGGTTAATATGCAACATGTGTTTTTTGTGTGCAAATGAGCTGCTGTAATTGTGTTATTAATAGATACAAATGTATTAAACTACCTCCTATAGGGCTCCTTAAAAACAGGAAGAAGGAAGATCAAGGACAATCGGGGAAAGGTAATTTCTTGCACACTTCCCAAAACCTATTTGTCAAAGGCAGGGTTTAAATTGGGGCAGAGCCCCCCGGAGCTGCGCTTTGCCTCCTCACCTCGGAGGGACTGGCAAATGGAGCTGCACTCCTGTTGCCCCACCGTCAGTGCTCATATTAAAATTTGACTTTCATACATTTTCACCTCTTCTTGAAATGTCATATATTTTTAGTAAATTTCCAATGATAGCAACATAAATGATTAAGGGACTCCTGCATTATTTTAATTATTATGCGATCTGCATTCAGCACATGCGCTGCGAGACACTACAATTTGAATTTGTATCAGATATTCTATTGCAATGTTGCAACAGTTGAATGGAGCGCTTGCCCTTTCTCGCAGCTAGAACTAGGCTACTCCGCTTCGAGTTTGTCACTACTTTAAGCCTGTTCACCATGCTTTCATGTTCATGTGCAAAGTTAGTAGGCTAGATACAATGCCTTTACAAAACGGAGGAAAGCTGTCATGACATCTGTTTTAGCTTTCGGGCAAAGTTAACCAAATTTAAAACAGTCATGCAGAATACTGTGATGTCTGCTACTTTAACAGCAGTTTGTTAATGAGGGAGAATCACCATCAAGTTTGGGACTTCCGTCCGTCAGAATGTGTAGCCATTTGATAGTAGGTTACGTTATCTGGGCTTAAAAAATGCCAGGAACGTTCTAAAGGTTTTAAGAAAGTAAGCAAATGACAGGGATGCCTGCGTGTCCATCCTAGCTTGCGTGTAGAACAACACTCCCTCGTGCGCTAGAAATAATTTGCTGCAGCGAGCTACAATATTTTGCCGCCTTTTGCCAAAGGTATTGCTTTAAATTAGGCAAAAAACCATTTAGGCTACTTGACGCGACTAATGTTATTATCATGAAAAGGCAGAGGGACGGTAGCCTAGCCTACTTCAGGACAAAATCACATACACAGTAAAAAAAGAACTGTTGTTTTAACGGAAAATTGCTGGCAGCAGTGGTTGCCAAAGTCTACCTTTAAACAAATAACGGTATATTTCCTTTTTACATTTTACGGTAAGATTATGGCAGCAGTGGTTGCCAAAGCCTACCGTTAAATAAATAACGGTATTTTTTTTTTTTTTACATTTTACGGTAAAATTATGGCAGCAGTGGTTGCCAAAACAGATTGGACAGATTATATTCAGGTGAGTTCAATTATAGAGTTACAATCAGACAACTGATTGGACTGATTATACTCAGGTGAGTCCAATTATAGAGTTGCACTCACATACAACTGATTAGACTGATTCTACTCATGGGAGTCCAATAAACATCAACTTAATTAGATACCTAAATAAATGCCCAATTGCCAGATTGTCTAGTGCAGGCAGGTGGACCAGTCTAGTATCATCAATGAAGGGTATGCAAATCCATTCTTTATTTAAAAAAGGCCTGAATATAACCTTAAGGAAAATGAAGGCCAAAGCTAGCGGGGCAAGCAAGCTAACAAACAAGCTAGTTAGCAAGCCACCATGCAGCCACCCTTACAACGTGACCTGCTAGCCGGGCCGGCCAGGTGAGGGCAGGCCAGCAGCCGGCCAGCCGGCCTTACAGCCAGCCAGCCAGCTAGCTAGCTAGCAACCAGTGAGCAGTACAATGCAACAGTCCCTGTTTAAAGAAGAAATGAAACGAATATTAATTGTTGGAATTTTACAGTTTGTGCTGCATATTACAAAAGTTCCAAGCTCTGTGATTAAAATTATATAGATATTGTGTGTGTAATAATTTATCTGGGAAGTCATGTTAAAACGTGCTCAAAATGAGCGATATTGTGTCCAGTAGTGCGAATTTATTGTCTTATGCGTGACGTCATAAGGTTGACACCAGAGAGAGTTTAGATTTCTGTTGACACAGTCCAACTCCGAACCCACAAAGTTATAGTAGTCAATGGCGGCGTCTATGGCTAGTAAATCAAAGCACGGTGGAAAATATTGTGTTCGTGGCAGTCCAAATGGTACAGGTTGCAACAAGTACAACTTGTACTACAAGCTTCACTGAAGGCATCTCTCTGCACAAGTTTCCTTAAGTCAAAAAATACTGGAACTGTTGCTGACAAGGAGAAGGCAAAACAACGCTGATCGTGTAGGAGGCATCGGCTTTTGAAGTGACCTAGATCAATGTTGTGCTCCGGGCGTTTTCCACCCCTCCTGTTGTTTACCTTAAAAAATCTGGAGACCGTGGACATGGTTGGAAATACACTCCTAGGCTACCACAAGCAGTGTCTATGGATAGCAGGTGTGCTGACGGATATCTCTAGCTCGAGTGCGACCACGGGTGAGTCTGGCCGACAGCCACTTAGCAGGATAGCAGCATGCTAAAGATGCTATTCCTCTCTGCCATTGTAGCACCCTAGTACTAAGGGTCCTCGGTCAATGCGCTGCGGGTCGAGGTGTTTCGTTACGACTCCATGGCCGTCGGTCGTGGAGTTATTGCTTTATATGCAACGAAATCGCCCCAGCATCCGAGCACGAACATCTGTGTTGTGTTATGACTCTATCCATGGCCGGCGGTCGTGCAGTTCTTGTGTTATGAAACAACAGCATCTGTGTCAAAATATACCTACCGACTTCCAAATTGTCGCATAATGATGGGTATAACGCCATTGTTTATTAAGATTACATTAAAACCATGCTATTGAGCTACTTAAGCATACGTTTTTAAAGTAGCTGATAGTGCAATTTCGCTAGGTTTCAACATGTGAAAGACAGTGCAGCAGCCAAAGCATCGTCCCCCCCCTTGTCACGTTGCCATAAACAAAAAAACAAGTATGCCGCGCTGGTTGATCGATAAGTTGTCGGCATAATAATTGAGATAACGCCATTGTTTAATAAGATTTTAAAGCTGGCTTTCAAAGTGCCACTTCGGTTTCAACCTGTCAAAGACAGCGCGGAATGTCACATGATCTGAGAAACCGGCAGCTGGCTGGCACCCTAACATGCTCCCATATTTTCCAGTTTACCACAGCACATACAGCCTACACTAATAGTGTCATATGATTGATAATATCTTAATAATGATCAGCGTGTAGCCTTCGTGTAGCCTAGTAGGAGCGCGGTGCTGTTTTGTGCCCGTCGATCCTGTGCCGAATATGGCATATCTTTCCAACCCATATGGCATATGGTGGTGCATCATCAAAGAAAAGTCTACTCGGCTTATTTGTGAGGCTTATATTCAACGTGAGTTTTTGTCACATAATGTTAGAGGTGTGTTCTTTCGACATGTCGATATTTGTATCTTAATGTTGGTTCCTTTATGAGATATGGGTCCTTCAAATGTATGATATTTCCGCAGCCAACCATACTCGCAAAAAGAGGGTGTCAACCGCATGACGTCACGCCCCTGTAAATATTGTCGCACCAAAGGCACGGTTTTAAGTTGCAGTTTCAACAAGTTATGTCCGGAAAAATGATTTAAAGTTGGATTGATGTTTTAGAAATAGGCCCAATATTTAATGTGAATAATAGATGAATATTCGTTTCATTTCTTCTTTAAATACATGTTTAAGTGAACCATGTGACCCGAGTGATGAAGCATTTGGCAGGTGCAGGCAGTAAGTTAATCATTGCATGACAGCCCTTAGCACTCAGGTGAGGTCAGGAATTGATTGATAGATTGATTCGGATGGGGTAGAATGACAGTTTCAAATAGACTGGGCTACTTCTAAGAGCTCAAGGGATTACTGTCCCAGGTAGACTTTTTCAGATTATACTAGCCTATAGGTATATTTTACACATTAAATGAGGCTAAACTGTAGGCTGTTACCGGAGAAATAATAAGTTGCAGTGAATTACTGCAAAATGTGCAAACTGTTGTCATTTGCAGTCCTTAACTGTTGCACAGTTTATTCAGTTGCCAGCTTCATTGTTGTCAAATCTACAACGTGGAGGCACCTGGAGCCAAGCAGACAATTCACAATTTGGTTCACTAACAGATGATTGAGTTTGGTTCACTTATAGGGGACTCAACAAAAATGGCTGCTCATGTTGCCAAAACATTTGAAAATTGGGGAGGCATGTTTTTCACAACTCTCAAGGGAGTTAACTCTCTAGCTCTCTTAGCTCAACAACTCGGATCCAGAGGAGTCAAATAACACTCTGTAGTGTTGCTGCAACTCTTGATGTTTAGATTTTGGCTGAACACCAGTCTAACTCTGATCAATCGAACTCTGGCAAATTTGCTGTGTACATATGTGTACACCAGTGAAAAATAAAGTCATGTACCGTTTCTTGACTACTTCATCTCACTTAACGGTATTTTCCAATATCTTCGTTTACAGAGAACAGTCCAGTATTTTCTACATATGACACCTGTCAAAAATAAAGTTATGTAGCGCTTTTTGACTAAATAGTGGCTTGCCATATTTAGTACAGAGATAAACTGTTTTACATTTTACGGTCACTGACTGTTGCAATTTGACAGTTTTTTGCCATAATTTCAACAGGCATTTTTTACAGTGTAGCTGAGTTGGTGGAAGGCCTTGTAAGCATATGGAAAACATCTTGAAATAGGCTTAAAAGAGTTCCTCAGTCTTAGGTTGCAACTAAAACATATGCACGGAATGACATAGTTGAAGTTCTGAACTAACTATGCCAAGACTACTGCTGAAATAACAACGTTACTGATAATCAGTCAGCCAAAGGGGCAATCTGTAAGGAAAAGACGTGCCCGAGTCAGAAGACTCTCTGCAGACTCCGCCTGATTTAAAGTGACAGTGCACACTTTCACTACATGCATTTTTACTTATTAGGCATAGAATGTGCTAATAAATGCATGCTAAACCCATGAAATCATTGGAGGATTAAAATTAAACTTGTGATCTTTTGAAATTGTTATTCACATCAGTAATATGAAATTCTTAATAGGCTTTTGATGTGGTGTTTTCTTACACCTTTGTAGCTTGATGGTGGAAGTGATGGTGGTCAGAATTAGTGGTTAGAATTAGATTTTGCCCCAGTAGGCCTACTGACAGTCCAACAGCATGCTGTTTCCAACTGACAGGAGAGAATATTAAACAGTAGGTACATAAAGGCATTAGGTGTGATAGGCCTAGGCTGGTCTAACTGTTTACCTATTTTTTTAGCAGTCTAATACAGTGAAGAAGTAATGAGGGTACCTTGCTGTCTTATAACTGAGTAATACATTGATTTATGTATGATATTAATTATAGGCTATAACTTCACAGAATAGTCCTACATGTATTTGCCTGATGGGCCGATAAAAAAAAGAAGCTATTTTGACCGCAAGTGAAAGGCTCCCTCACCTCCCGAAAGCCAATTTAAACACTGGTCAAAGGCCATGGGCAGGGTTGCCAGATGATGCTGATGATTTCCAGCCCAAAACATGCTCAAAAACCGCCAAGAAGACCCAGCCCAATTCTATAGATTTCTATGGCAAAAATTGGGCAGGTTTTTCTGCTAAATGCCATTTTTACCCGCACATGGCCATCCTAAGCAGCCCAATTGGGCGGGAAACAGCCCAATCTGGCAACACTGGCCATGGGTTACTGCTAAATATCTATGTAAACAATGTGTAGTTGATAATCATGCTATGCAGCTTTTGGATTGAGACTCTGGGTTTGGGCCAGGATTAAGTGCCCACTACCAATCTTAAAAGTAAGAGTAGTCTACCTGTGGACAACACAAGGCCTGGCTGAACGGATCATGAGGGTGACCTTGACAAAGTTGCACGGAGTAGTCTTTTTATTCTGCATGCTATAGTCATGGGTAAGCGGTTAGGGCGTCAGACTTGCATCCCAGAGGTTGCCGGTTTGACTCCCGACCCGCCAGGTTGGTGGGGGGAGTAATCAACCAGTGCTCTCCCCCATCCTCCTCCATGACTGAGGTACCCTGAGCATGGTACCGTCCCACCGCACTGCTCCCCATGGGGCGCCACTGAGGGCTGCCCCCTTGCACGGGTGAGGCATAAATGCAATTTTGTTGTGTGCAGTGTGCAGTGTTCACTTGTGTTCTGTGGAGTGCTGTGTCACAATGACAATGGGAGTTGGAGTTTCCCAATGGGCTTTCCCTTTTTCACTGTATTCTTCATCCTTTGAAGAGAAACTGTCCTTCTTTCTAAATTAAAATATTTACTATATAGGAAGTATAATGGTAGAAGACATGCATATAATCTTGTGTTTGTGTTCATGTTGGTAGATCTGGAGACACAACCGCTGAACAAGACAGGGGACGCAGCAAGACATGAGGAGGAGAAAACGGGTAAGTGTGGCCATCCATTGTAAATATGCTGCTGCAGCTTTTCTGTGAGCCAGGTTGAGGCTGTTTGCAGAGCCACTAGAATCGGTAATCCACAGTTACTTTCATAGTCTTAACAGCATTATGAGCTGTGTTTTTAGGAGTTCATGTTCATTTGGGTATGTCACATTGGATTTTGGCAACTTACAGATAAGACAGATGCATTAAGCATTACGATAACATAAGTAAAGAAACATAACCTCCTTGGTGGAGATAATGATAAAGTAGGTAGCTGTGGCCATCCATTGTGAATGTGCTGTTGCTGTGTTCCTCTACAGCAGGTTGAGACTGCAGAGTCACATACAGGCAGGCTAATTAGCACCTCTAAATGCATTGATAAATAGGGAAAAACTCCCAAAAACATTAAACCTGCATAATATCTCTAGCCATCTGTTTTTTTATTTTTTTTATTTACATTGTTCACTTAAAATTGGTAATATTAATCCTAGCTCGGTATAGTAATCGGTATAGTAATGTTTCAGTACAATGTACAATGTTTCGATCACTGGAACGGGCTCATCTGTTACACAGAAGACAGTTGTAATGTATGAAATTATATTATAGAGGAATTGTGACAACATTATTCATTATTGTCTTCTGAAAATGCCATTTCCAATTGTGTACTGACGAGACTTTCTTAATCGTGTTTTTTTTTTTGCAGAACTGGAGAGCAAGATGAAAGGTAAGACACATGACCCAGTGTGCAAGCATTTCAACAGCTCAAACAAGGTCAACTTTAAGAGTGATAATGTTTTAGAGGTTTATATGAACAGGTAGATCTCACCATTATTCTGCTGTTATTTTTGGCTCATGATTCTATACACCCCATGATTTTCAAAACATATACTACATCTAGTTAAGCTTTTTTCAAATTTACCAACATTATGAAATTAAATAATTTGAAAAACTTTGATAGAATATAGGTAAAATAGCTTACAACAGGCAACTAAAATGAAAACAAGTTCTAAAAATAGTGATGATGATGATGATGATTTGAAGACGGCCCATCACCCTGTATCTTGTGGTTGTATTGTGGACTGTAGGGTAACAGAACTCTGAAAGGGTGTATCACAAATCCAACCACTTGCACACAGCGATACGGGTGATACATGATTTCTTGATTAGACACAATATCATTACAACCATAATAACCATGGTGACAAATATTCATGCAGCTGATTGTAACTTTCTGTTAGCTGTTTTGATGACCACTATATGGCAATGTCCACAACCTGAGCCTACAACACTGGCAATCATGGTGTAGTACTCCAGTATTTTACCATTACCAACATTTTCTGGATAATAATCTATCTGGCGCAGAGAGCACTAGAATCCTGGCTGAGAGTCAATAGAAGTGTCGCTCCACTTTGCATAGTAACTGTGTATGTGTTAATGTTGGTAGATCTGGAAAAACAACTTAATGACAAGGCACAGCAAGAAAAACAGCTAAAAGGTGAGTGGTGTTCATACAGTAACTACATACACTCGCTGTATTATGACATGTGTAATCATGCTGGTAGCTCTGGAGAACACCTAGCGATGACAAGACATTGAATTTAATTCAATGTAATTCCAGTAACATACAGACACGTGAGTGTTATTTGTGAATAGGCTAAAGGTCAGAACTAAAATATAATTGATCAATGACAACTATTGAGTTGACAACTACATTGTTGTGAATAATGGGCAGTCACTTGATAGGAGCCAAATGGAATACAGAAATAGTGTTTTGGAAAATAAGGGTTTGACATCAAATGGGTCACCCTTCGAAATTAAGATTAACTATGGGTTTAGTAACAACTTGTTCTACCATGAAGGACTCGGTAGACCAAATAAAATTTAAGATATTTATTGAAACACTGAAGTATGCAGTAGTGATTCTCTTTGGCGTAGGGCCCTGTCTGCTTAGAATAATTCAGATGAAGAGGGCGCATATCCTGCCGATGGATAAGGCAGGGGGGCGAGAGCCTAACCCCCCTTCACAGGACGGAGACCAATTGGTGACGGTGGCTTAAGGTGGTGGCATCCACAGCATAGTAACGAGAGGACTATAGACCTTGGACAGTGATTGGAGCGGACGCTGTCAGTGGTAGCAAGGCTGAAGAGAAGATGCCGAACCACGTCGAAAGCAGGGACACCTTACAGAACCTTCGCCCTGGGAAAAGGCCCGTCCAGCGATGGAGCCTGAAGGGGAGGAGGTGGGTGCATCGACACCAGCATACTTTAGACAGCAGAAGAGCAGAGATAGGCAAAAAGTCATAAATGAGTGGGCAGGCATCCTATTGGCTCTAGGTAAATTAATCAGAATGCAAGGGAGAGGCTGTGCCTAAGAACAAGAGCAGTGATTGGTTGGTTAATGAAAGAGAATAATTGAGCTGAGTACCGTCTCATCTTCCTGGAAGAACTAACGCCTTACGTCTTACATTTCTTTATTGTCTATGCCACATAATCACAACTTAGTTACTGTCTTTTGCCTTTGCATGTCTCTTTCACTCAAGACTGATAGACACAATGTAGAATACAGTAGGCCTAATTGCCAATTATTGGCCAAAGGTTTTCACAAAATTGAAAAAGACAAAATTCTCAACATTTTAAGTAAGACTCTATTATTAGTTGTATAGTATTATTATGATTTATAATTATGATAATTATGCAAATATAAAAATATACAAAATATCACAATTTTTCAACATGGCCACCCTCTCCACTTGTAAAAAAGGCCTGGAATAGTTCACTTAATGATACAAGCATGCAATTTGGCACAAAATGTTCATCAGAATCCACTCTTTGAAAAAAGGGTGCTGGCCTCAGGGAATTCCAAGATGGCCACCTTCCACCAATAACTCCTTAGCATATTAACTGATTTGCATTACAATTATTTTTTTTTTTGTTAAATCTTTTTATTTCAAAGGACACTCAAACACATTTTGTCTCTTTTGTTTGTACAGTTTCCAAGTCCTTTACAATTAATCCCCCCCCACAAGGGATAGTCCGATACACATAACAAATCAGAAACACTGTTAACAATAATAAATAAATTAAAAAAAAAAAATAGACAAAGAGATTAAGTAAAACAGAACATACAACCATACATCCATACCTACACACACACACTCACTCGCGCACACACCCACATCCACACGCACATTCACACACACTCCTACACACAAGCACACAACCATTGAAAACATACAAAAGTTGGGCTCAGTTTTAAAGAAAACAGAAAAAAAGAGAAAGAAATGTGGAGTGCATTGCTTTCAATCTCAATATGTACATATAATTAATAACCAACATAATATTTGTTATTATAATTATAATTATTATTATTATTTATTTATTTTAATGTGGAATACCTGTCAAGGCTTAGAATCTACCTGTTCAAATTGGTCAAACCAGAAATTATAGGACACCAGAGCTCATCAAATAGATGGCCTTTGTTATGTTTCACCAAGGTCATTTTCTCTAAAGGCAAGAAGGAAGATATTTGGTCCACAAAAGTCTTAAAAGATGGGGGTAGTGCATTCTTCCAAAATAAAAGTATACATTTCTTAGCAAAATAAGTAATCAAAATGAATATTCTTCTTTTAGACTGGTCTAGGACTAAGGCCTTTGTATCATTAAGTAAATATAGACTACTGGTAGGTTCGAACTGTCTATCTAAGACTACTTCAATAAATGAATGGATTGAGCCCCAGAAGTTTTTTAACAGGCCCATTACAATTATTTTAAGAAAAAAAAGATATGTTTGATCACTATCCTATCATACAGTCTGAACCAAAAGATCTGCTATTTTTGCACGATGGCATTTTTAAAGCAAAACAACATAAATATTAGAAGTGTAGTCCTACAACAAAATCTCGAAAAGAACTGTGTAAGGCTGGACAGAGGACAAATAAGACATGTAGCATTTACACCCGTCATTCTCTACTCTCTGTAATGGGAGACCCAATTACCCAGAACACTTTCAATTAGTTTCCTATCCCCAGTCAGCTGGATTTTCTAACTAGTCTTGGCCTTATCAGCAGATATATTCCAAAAAACTTTGAACAGCCTCATTTCCCATCCTCTGACAAGTCAAGTGGAGTGTACTGACTACTCATTGATGCTTTGATGCATTGGTGGCTTTTAAATTCCACTGCGGAAATTGGCAAAGGTGTTGTTATCCAAGTTGACAAGTTGGGGGAACCCACAGTTATTTTCTTGTTAACTACACAGCATTTGCAGTCCTTCCATTTTGGTCAAGTTGTACAGTAGGTAAGGACATTAGAATGATTGGCATGATGCTGTGCTGGAAACACGAGACCCTACATCTCCGATAGAATTGATTGTGTTTGATATCTTTGACCAAGTCAACTTTGATGATGTTGAGATTTTCCTGAGTAAGTTGGGAGCTGTATATCTTTTGACGTCTGCATCAGACTTGGTACAACCAAAACTCTCTCTGAATGAGATAGGCCTACATGGTCCTAGGAGGAAGCCAATAGCCACATCTTTTCCCATGCCAAATTATGGTAAGGCAGATCGCCGAACCACGTCTGTGTAATAATAAAAGAAAGTTAATGCATGGTGTGACCTTTTCTTACTTTTCCCTGCCAAATTATACCAATGGCAATTTTCTCCACTCAAGTCTAGATGTGCAACATTTAAGGCTGATGTGTGGCCAAACCCAGAGCCTTCAATTCATTGTCATCCACAAACTTTACAACACAATGGGACAAGAGAATGCCTAATACATGCTGTTCTGCCATGCTTTTACATGCTGTGACATGATTCAGCACTGCAGATTGTATGAGTGATGCGAGCCATTAACTATTTTGCAGAAAGGCCATGTGAAGACATCCCTCCAACAGCAGCAGCACTGATACAACACACTACATAATATGCAACAGCACACTACATAATATGCAACAAATCAAGCGGAGTGCCTGTGGGTTTTGAAGCACATGCCAACTAGAACTCAAAGAAATGAAATCCAACTGACAGGAGAAGATTGGCAAAGAATGAACAGGGCAGCCATTGCAAAGAAAAGTTTGCTAAGTGTGGCAGGTGCACATGCCTCAGGCTTGGTCTTGTATGCATAGTCTAGTGAAGCTGCAAATGTGAAGTACAGTTCTGCTTAATCCTTTTACTTCAGGCCTGTCAAGATTTTGACATTATATTGTGCAGTTTTAGTATTTGTGAATCATGTTTTTGAATAAGAAATCACAGATCCTTTTCAGACTGTATCATGTATACAGTATTGTTCTTCAGTAATTTGTTGATTTCATTGAAGTAATTGCATATATGTTGGTTAGCATTAGTAATTGTTGGTGGAGAGGATAGCATCTCGAAACGTGTCAAACATCTTGGTTTTTCTTGTGAACAATGTTGTTGTTTCAAAGAGTATATTCTAATGAACAAGGGTGCGAAATTGCAAGCCATGTCATTATGTGAACAGTTCTTGGTCTTCTGAGGCGGGTGGCCATCTTGAAAAATGGTGGCCACTTTGGATTCTTTTGGTGGCCATCACACTTTTTAAAAGTGTTCCTTATTATAAGTGGAGAGGGTGGCCATATTGAAAACGGTGGCCATCTGGATTTTATCAATGGACAATGCTCTTCTTTGAAAAGTGGATTTTACATAACATTTGCAGTATTTCATGCTATCATAATTCAAGCGATTCGTGGCCTCATTATGGCTCAATTCGAAACAGGGAAGGCAGCTGTCCTTCCTGTGAGATAACTGGACATCGAGTCATGAAGTGTGGATCGAAACGAAAAATTGCTTTATTTCCTGCCTCGGCAGTTGACTGCATTTGTGGGCGTAACAGGGATATTTGAGATCAGCGTCAAATGCTGACTTCGCTGCCTTGGTATCCAACATGCTGTGCGCCACCTCCCTCTCAACCGGAAACCTGAAAAACAAACATGGCTACTACCCAAGCTACTACCTTATCATACTCTTTATTCTGACACTTATGTATGTAGATATTGAAAATCGAATGGATAAATCAACATTGTAGTATCTAAATATGCTGTCGCTAGATCTATTTATAGCCTATTGTAAGATTCCGCCGTCTGACGATCATTCACCGTTCAAATAGCATGCGTAAGCTAAGCGCTAACGTGATGAACGTAACTCCCGCCATAGAATCGCCGTAACATCAAATGCGCAAGGCAGCGCACTTGTTAGTGCCGTTCGTAACGGCTGCCTCATCAGCTAACTTCACCTATCTGATCAGTGACCTGTTTATGTAGGAGGAGAGTCATCGAGTCACTGCCTCCCGTTTCAAATTGAGCCTCTAAGTGCAGAGGGTGGCCATCTTAAAATATGGCTGCCAGCTTGGATTTTCTGCGCGGCCAAGGGCATTTTTTTTAAAGAGTGCACACTAATGAACATTTGTGCCAAATCTATACGTGCACTTTTCTGTGCACTTACCGGTATATAAATAAGGAAAAAACGAAGTAGCGCCCCCTGTGGTGGTCAAGGGAGCAGGTTTATGCCCTGGCAACAGACAGATTTGGATTCAGCACCCCCAAATTGACCAAGTGCACATATTTTTAAGTTGCTACTAAGAGGTCACAACAAAACTCATTTTCCAGATGAGCTATGATTTATGGTCCGCAGCCTATGTGTCATATTTTGGTATTTTCTTCCATCTTGAGTCTAGATTGTAATGTATATGTATGTTGTTCGATAATTCAACCAATTAGCTGTCATTTTTAGAGAAAAACATGGCTTGAAGTAAAGAAACGGTCCAAAACCAGCATTTGAAGTCAGTTTGAACTTGTAGTATGGTTGATAATATGAATAAAGAATCATGGACATGTAGCTGCAGTTGGAACCACCATAACGTAGCCCGTTTACTTCATTCAGTCTCGAGCCAACTCTGAACACACAATACATTCACCTACGTCCGTACGTAAGGTCAAGACGTCATCAAGTAATTAGTACGGTATCTAACTAGGGACAATTACATACTCATACTACATCTCCCCTCTTAGAAAGGTAAGCCTTTTATAAACTGTATAGTTGAGTCAGGATAACAGGATAACACACATAGAGACTTAACAATAATGAGCCCTAAAACACCAACTTAACTGGAAGTCTTACCAACATGAACATGAAAGTATGAGACAACACTTACAGTCCATTAACAGGTTTATGACAGCACATAATCTCTCAGGTGACCTGGTAGCTGGATATGACGACCAGCTCGTGTGCAGGAAGCCGGCTCTGCAGCTTCAGGCGGTGGCACAGCTTCAGGTGGTGGCGCCTGAGGGTCTTCTGCTAGGCCCTCATTTGGATGAGCTTCTGTGCCACTGATGTCTGAATCACCGTCCTCATCATCGTGAATGCTGGAATCATCACGGTGGCGATGAGGTGCTCGAGCTCTATCGCGGCGAAGGTGTCTCCTGTTCCTGCGATATCGTGCACCTGAGGATGTGACGACATCGTAAGCTCGCGGCTCCTTCCTGGCATTCACCACTGTTGCTGGGATCCACTTGTCATTAATCCTCATGTATACTCTTTCCCCCTCCTTAAAGGGACGAAGTGGCGCTGCCGATTTGTCATAGACCGCCTTCTGCTGACACTGACGGCGACGAAGAGCTGCGGCCACAGCAACAGGCATGGATGGCATCAGCGCCGCCTTGGTAACTGGCAAGGTGGATTTCAGCATGCGACACATGAGAAGTTGGGCCGGAGAGTACTGCAGTCCAGTGACAGGGGTGTTTCGCAGATGAAGGAGAGCCAGGTGGGGGTCAACACCTGACTTCGCAGCAGATTTCAGCACTGACTTCACCGTGCGTATTGTGCGCTCCGCCATGCCATTGGACTGGGGAAAATGGGGGCTGGAGTGAATGATGCGAAAACCCCAGTCTGCTGCAAACTGGGCCATCTCACTGGATGCAAACGGCACATGGTCAGCAATGAGGATGTCAGGGATGCCGTGTCGCGCAAGCACAGCCTTGAATTTCTGTATGACAGACTGAGCGGTCATGTCTGTGAGCTGTAGGACTTCTGGGTATTTAGAGAAATAGTCCACAATCAGGAGGAATGGTTTCCCATTCAGATGGAATAGATCTGCAGCAATCCTTTCCCATGGCCGGTCTGGAACAGGGTGAGGAAGCAGGGGTTCTTTGTGGTTGGCTGGCAGCTGTTCCTGGCAGGGAATGCAGGACTCAACCAATCTGCGCACAGCCTCCGACCAGCCAGGCCAGTACATGGTAGCCCTTGCGTGAGCTAGTGAGCGCTGTATGCCTTGGTGAGCTGTATGTAGGCGCTTGAGTGTTTCAGCTCTGAGGGGACGTGGTACGATCACACGGTCATCCATCAATAGCAACCCCTCGTTGACACTCAGCCTGTGCCTCACATGCCAATATGACTTCACCTGCTGTGGCGCAGACTTCTTATGTTTAGGCCAGCCTGACCTGTGCATGGCCACGAGGCGCTGCATTTCAGCATCAGTAGCAGTGGTTGTTTTTATGAGATGCATTATGTTACCTTGAAGTGGTTCAACGTCTGTGGCATACACAACTCTCTCGTCACCAAGGTCATGCTCATTCGACACTGAGTGGGGGTGTGCTCTGGACAGAGTGTCTGCGATCAAGAGTTCTTTTCCTGGGGTGTAGACCAGGGAGATGTCGTATCTTTGGATCTGGAGAAGCATCCTCTGTAGCCTTGCCGGGGCCTTGCCAATAGGCTTTGACAGGATAGCCTCCAAAGGCTTGTGATCTGACTGGATTTTCACAGGGACACCGTAGACGTATTGATGAAACTTCTTGAGAGAGAAAACCACAGCCAGCAATTCTTTTTCTATTTGAGCATAGTTTTGCTCAGCTGGTGATAGCGCTCTGGATGCATAGGCTATTGGCTGTTTGTTCTGCATGAGGCAGGCACCCAGCCCATCTTTGGAGGCATCAGCCTGAATTTCTACAGGCATTTTGGGGTCATAAAAGCGAAGCAGCGGGGCTGTTGAGATGGCTGTCTTCAGGGCTTCCAGCGCAGCTTCTTGTTCTGGATGCCACTGCCAGTCCACATCCTTCCTGAGCAGCAGCCGTAGAGGCGCAGTAAGGGCCGCCTCGTTGGGGATGTACTGGGCTAAATACCTGGTCATGCCGAGTAGGCGCTGCAGGCCCTTCCTGTCAGTGGGTGGGGGCATATGTTGAATGGCTGTGACTTTGGAGTCATCTGGCTTGACTCCTTCTGCACTGATAATATGGCCCAGATACTTGACTTCTTTGACCATGTATTGAACCTTGTCCTTGTTGAATTTCACATTCAGCCGTATGGCCCTGTCCATCACTTTCTGAAGTATTCTGTCATGTTCTGTTTTGTTTTCTGCAGCAATTATCATGTCGTCTGCTACTATGAAGACACCATCAATGTCACCAAAGCTCTCATAGTTGACTTGTTGGAAAACTTCACTCGCTGATTTTATGCCGAATGGCAGGCGGTGGAAATGGTACCGGACCCAGGGAGTGTTAAAGGTGCAGAGATCTGCCGACTCATCATCTAGTTTTATTTGCCAGTACCCGTCGCGCTCATCAAGAATGGAGAAAATTTTCTTACCAGCGAGTCGGCGTTGTATGTCTTCGGCCGTGGGTATGGAGAAATGTTGGCGCAGTATGGCCCGGTTCAGATCTCTGGGGTCAAGGCAAACTCTGAGTGAGCCATTTTTCTTCTCAGTGATGCACAAACTGCTGACCCATGGTGTGGGCTTTGTGACTTTGCTAATGACACCTTTACTTTCCAGGCCATCAAGTGTAGTTTTTAAGCGGTCATGCACTGCATAGGGAATTTTCCTACAGCCATGGATTACTGGCGGCACGGAGGGGTCTGTGTAGATATGGTGTTGGCCTGGGAACTCACCCAGACCTTCAAAAACTGAGGCATATCGGGCCAGCAGCTCCTTCTTTGACGCCGGCGCCGCTGGAGCCAGGGCCTCCACTTTCCTGATGAGGTCAAGTTGTACACATGCCTTGCGGCCTAGCAGAGCCGTGGATGATGCTGTTGTGACAAAAAAGTCAAGAGAAGTCTGCTTATGCTGGGTCTGGACCCGAAGCCGGATCTTACCAATGGGCTTAATCCTGGCTCCTCCATAGGCAACTAGCACAGTGTCTGTCTTTTGGATGTTGACAGGCACAGAGAGAGTTGACAGGACAGACTTGGGGAGTATGTTTGCCTCAGCACCACTATCTAGCTTGAATGACACCACTTTGTTGCCAATGTTTAGGTTAGTGAACCAGCCTGTGTCTGAATTTCGCTTTTTATGTGCTACAGTGTCAATAAACAATGTGTCAACGGCTGTGCTGGCTTCGTCACACTCAGAATCTGTGTCAGTGTCAAGTGGTGCCACTACTTTGCTTGATTTGCACACTGCAGAGAAATGATTTTTCTTCCCACATGCGTTGCACTGGGCATTGTATGCTGGGCAGCTTCTTGGCTTATGTTGTCTCCCGCACCTACCACATGACTGCACTTGGTCTTTCACACGTGTTCTGTTAGTGTCCGCTCGTTTTTGTTGTTTTGGGGTATCTCTGCTTCCGATTGCATCTACGTGCTCTGTGACACTCACAGGGGACATGGCTTTGGCTTGTGCACACACCACTTCCTTTGCGCGGCATAGGTCTATGGCTTTGGTTAGGGCCAAGTCCGGGATTGACAGCAGTTTCTCCCGTAGGGAAGTGTCAGGCACGCTAAACACTATTTTGTCCCGTATCATGAGATCTTCAGAATCTCCGAATTCACACTGGCGGGCTCTGGATTTAAGTTCAGTCACAAACTTGTCAATTCCCGCGTCGGCATTGTACATGTGCTTCCAAAACTGATGCCGCTCATAAACAGTGTTTTTTCTCGGCTCGCAGTACTTTTTAAATGCAGCGAGAACGTCTGATAACGCTTTATCTGCAGGGTCAGCATAGGTGATTTTGAGCGTGTTATACACTTCTAATCCATCCTCTCCAACACAGTGCAAAAATACGGCTATTTTTCTTGCCTCAGATTTATCTGTGAGCTCCGATGCTTCGAGGTAAACTTGGAATCTTTGTTCCCACTTCCTCCAGTTTTCCGCCAAATTCCCAGTAAAGGACAGTGGCGACGGCTGAGTAAACGCTTGCTGCATGTCTGTACGGATTAATTGTCTCTCTCACCCTCGTATGGTAGGAGACGTCCACTTCTGTCACCATGTAGTATTGTTGAATATGAGTAAAGAATCATGGACATGTAGCTGCAGTTGGAACCACCATAACGTAGCCCGTTTACTTCATTCAGTCACGAGCCAACTCTGAACACACAATACATTCACCTGCGTCCGTACGTAAGGTCAAGACGTCATCAAGTAATTAGTACGGTATCTAACTAGGGACAATTACATACTCATACTACAGAACTAGCCCCCTGTATAACCCCCCCCCCCCCCCCCCCCCACACACACACACACACACACACAAACACAAAGTCCTCAGTTTCATGGAAAATGTTTTTACAAAGCAATCTGTAAAATGTTATAACTGAACAGGAAAGAAAACGTTGTTTCTACCCATAAATAAGCAAAAATGAATATAGCGCCCCTTGTGGTGGCCAAACGTGCAGGTTGACGGAGTGGCAACAGGCAGATTTGGATTCAGCACCCCAAAATTGATCAAGAAAACATGTTGCCACTAAACGGATACAACAAAACTAATTTTCTAGATGAGCTATGATTCTTGGCCCGCTGCCTAAATGTGTAATTCAGTATTGTATTTGTATTTGTATTTGTATTGGTATTGTATTTCCCAGCACTGCAGGAGGATGTGACTAGTAAGGACCGCGAGATACAAACACTGCAAAAAGACAAACAAGGTAAACCTACTCAGTAATTCTTTATCATATGAGAATCTCATGTGTATCATGTAATGTGCTAATGTGTAATTCATTGGTATTGTATTTTCCAGAACTGGAGAAGGATGTGAAGAGTAAGGACAGCGTGATACAAACACTGCAACAACATAAACAAGGTAAACTTACTCAGTAAATTAAGTGTGCACAGTATATCACAGTAGATATAGCTCCCCTCACACAATAAATATTTATTGTAGAGATTCCGTTCCAGAGATCAGTCAATTAAACTTCAGTCATTCTTTCGTGTTTGGATAGGATTGTCTGCTGTTGATGTAGAAAACTTTTCGTTGTAATGTATGAAAGTACTCCATGGAAGACATTTTATACAAGTTTTTCTTCTGAAACTTCCCATGTGTGTACCGGTGAGGCTTTAACAAGTTTTTTTTTTGCATTGGTAGCACTGGAGAGCCAAGTGGCAGGTAAGACACATGCAAGCACTTCAACAGATCAAGGTCAACTTATTTCAACTTACAGTGAACTTCTGTATTCATACGTGTATTTGTATGTGACTGAATATTGAGATTGTGACTAAAACGGGCAGAAACGGGTAGCCTGGTCCTGACCATCCCATAATACTACCATTTCATTTCGTATGTATGGTCTGGCATTTGTTTGCTCTGAAGCTATTGTAGGAAGCACTCATTTATGGTTTGAAATTAATGGACACCTCTCACCCAATCGCTGGCAGTTACTCAACAACCATATAGCGCAGACCAATGGCTCTGGCGCAGATGTGTACGTCATTGTCACAAGCGTCCTCCCCCTTTTGCCCCCACGTGGGGGGCGTATTCGCTTATTGGCTGTTTTCTGGCTGGGCGTTGCGATCAAAATTCTACTGCTCCAGGCACTCCACAGAGAACCACGGCCAGACTACAGTACTTACTTACTTACTTACTTACATGTTGCGTTCACTGGGTATTTGCAAAGGGGAGGTGTTTATCCTATACGTGGCTTGAGTGAGAGGGAGAGGACTTACCGGGGTGATCCAATGAAATCCCAGGCGTCAAAACGCATGCGTGCTTAAATGCAGCGGGAAGTCCAAAATCCTTAATGGTGTTTTCATCAAAACATGCAGCTCGCCAATGGTAAGTCCGCTGTCTCTCACTTCTCTAAGCTGCGGTAGTTTAATGGTATTTTAAATGCGTAAATCAACTTGTTGTTAGCTGTCTCTTTTGTAAGCTTGCCGCTTGTAACTCTAAACCGTTTGAGCTCGATACTCGCACTGTTGTTGCCGTCGCGAGTGGTGTTTGTAGCAACATTAGCCAGCTGATTCTTGGTGCAGCGAACGGAATTATGGGTAGTGTAGTTCGGCTCTCTTCCGTTTTCTGGTGATTCACTACTGATTGAATTAACTGTAGTACTGCAATGGACTGCTTTATATTGTTTGTTCTCTTGGCTTTGATTAGTGGGACAGGTTAAGTCTGATTATTTATGGTCAAATACATGAGGGTTAAATTTAATATTGGAGCTGCACCAGCTCAGCTTTCTAATTTGTACTCTAATCTTTGGGTTAACTGGTAGCAATGCATTCTGGTAGCTGTAGTGTAGAACTGCTTATGTAATGTTGAATGTCATTTAAATATCTAAATTGGGTTATGCAGTGCTATGTTTATTGTGCAATGCTATGTACTTTAATCATAATGTCTTGATGCTGTTTGATGTTGCATTAATGTTTCTGAATATGGCTACCTGGCTATCATGTTTGTGGGGTCTCATGACTCATGCTGCACACTTATTTATGAACTTTCTAGATGTTTAGATAATATTGCTGGTTTATATGTGCACAAAGTTGACTCGCTATTTTCTTGTACTCTTGTATTTGGGATCTGCAGGTTAATAACCTAAAGACTGTATGGGAACTAACCAAAAAACTATGGAAAAAATGAACTAAGAAATTAACACAAAGAAAATAAAGAACCCATAAGAGTTATTTCCGCCTGCTGCTGTTTGATGCCCTGTTCGGGGGGAATTCCGAAACTTACGCCTATTACCCCTACTGGGGTATAGGCCATCAACAAAGTTTCTCCAGGCATCTCTGTCCTGTGCAAGTCTCTCCAGCTGTTTCCAGGTATAGCCAGCCCTATTGTAGTCTGCCTGTAGATCACGACGCCATGTGTTCCTTGGTCTGCCTTGACTCCTCTCTCCTTGAGGATTCCATGTGAGGGCTTGCCTAGTGGTGTTAATCTAAGATATATTCTAATATGCAGAGAAAATACTGACATTTCATGAATATTAATTGATTTGTATTTCATGGAGGGAAATAAGTACCTCTACCCAAAGACCTTGTTTTCTAGCACAGAGGTGTTTATAACCATGATTACTTCAATTGTCCTTATTGCATTATGACTTGTGTTTATGTGTTCATATCATGGTGGTAGGTCTGGAGACAAAACTAAAACAAAAGACAGATGAAGCAACAAAACTGAGAAAGGAGAAAGCAGGTAACAGCAGCTGCTTGCAGAGCCACCAGAAGTGGTGCCCCACAGTTGCTTTCATTGTGTTTACTGTATCATGACTCGAGTTTATAGAATCCTTGGCTTTGAGTATTTGCAGTCACCAGAGGTGGTGCTCCACAGTCACATGCATTGATTCCACTGCATTATAATGTTAAGAGTACATGTTCGTTTAGTTATATCTGGACACACAACTTCAAGACAAGACAGATGCAGCATTAAGAAGTGTAAATTATGAAGCCATCCATTGCGAATGTGTCTGCACTGCAGTCTGCTAACTGCCAAATAAGCTAAAATATAAACTGTATTTCATTTACACAAGCTGTTCATTTACTTGGCCTTACCTTCCTTCCATACCATAGTTAACTGTGTGGTTGTGGGATCCAGCCAGGGTTTGTCCAGTACAGGATGACCTGGGTTGGGTGTAGATAACATGGACAGACCATAGAGATATTCTACTCTGTGGTGTATGTATGCCACAAAGCAGACTAAAGCCCGATTCGGACGGGACTTTTATTTCTGCCATTAAGACTCAGAGAGATAAATTCGTATTTAACAATTTAATGTTGTTAACATAGTTGACAATAGAATTGGCATAAGTAGACAGTATTTGGCGTAGGTCCAATCATCAGCCTGGGTCTTACGCCGGCGGATCCAGTAGAGCCTTCCGTAGCCGTGCAGCAGGAACTGGACTTTTAACCCCCCGGATAGGAAGACTGGACCCAACTGGTGGCGGTGGGGATGGAGGAGGAGATTTCGGACCAGCCATGCCTAAAGCCAGCAAGAAAGGAGAGTTAGACACTTCGCTATAAAGGCAATGGCAGCCGCTAGGGCTGTAACGATACACTCAACTCACAATTCGGTTCGTATCACGATTTTTGACCTACGGTTCGATACACCCCACGATTTCTGAAATGTATCTCAACTTAAGTTTGGAAGCACTATCACATCAAATCATAAGGTTGTTTTATGGACTAATGGGTAATAAAACTTTGAAAGGGCGTATCACCGCCTCCTTGTTTCACGATACAGTATCGTGACTCTGTGTATCACGATTTCTCGGTTCGATACAATATCGTTACAGCCCTAGCAGCCGCTGATTGGCTCTGCGAAATGCACAGGTGCTCTGAGTCTTCCTGGCAGAACGCAGGCTACATTTCTGCCATTAAGACTCAGAGAGATAAATTCGTATTTAACAATTTAATGTTGTTAACATAGTTGACAATGGAATTGGCATAAGTAAACAGTATTTGGCGTAGGTCCAATCATCAGCCCGGGTCTTGCGCTGGTGGATCCAGTAGAGCCTGCCATAGCCGTGCAGCAGGAACTGGACCTTTAACCCCCAAAACTAAGGAGGGCATGCCGGTGTTCTGTCGAGATGTGTTGCCTCGTCGAGATGAGCGACCGGTCAATCGGTCCGCGTAGGACTGTTTTAATAACCATAACTTTGTTTATTTTACGGACAGTGGTGTGCAATCGTTCGTGTGGAGTTTAATAAGAACGTGCGGCTGCTGACCACTAAAAAAACGTGAGCCTCTCGTTTGAGTAGGCCTACCATATGAAAGAGAGTTGAGTTTGCGCAAATACTGGAGAAAGTGTTTGGGATCAGGGCCTGGGTTTTTTAATGCAGTAATTTGCTGTTGGTTTGGTTTCAATGCGACGTGGGCTCGCAAGGCAAATTGCCACATGAAATCATGTGCTATGGGGATAAACAAGCGCCGTTTATATATTCCCAGATAGCAGATAGCGTATTGTGGCTTTGTTTTGGCAGATGTCTGTCTTTTAATGACCGGAATCATATTTTCATAACATCCCCACCAGTGCATTTCTTATTAGGCCTACCATGTTCAGGCATTTTACAATGCAGTCGATTCAAATTCTTGAGTGAAAAGGGTGAAGGGAGCATTTTGACGTCTTTTCTGATCGATGTTACAATGTTCGAGGCTGAGTGTGTGAGCGATTACGGTTAGGCAACAAAGTAGCAAATGTTCGAGGCCACGCTATTTCGCAGATTTTCCAATGATCTGCTGGATGACCCACGCTATTTCCCGTTTTCCCAGGGGATATATCATAACTTTCAGTCCATGACAGTCGGTGGACAAGCTATAGGCTAACTAGACTATGATGACTGGTGGTAACCTCAGGAGGACATAGAACTAGGCTACAGTTTGAGTCACTAAAGTTGACAGTCTCAGGGGATCCTATCGTAACTTGCAGTCTCACAATTCGATGGGCAATCACCCGCGAAAACCACCGCGAGGGTGTGCGCATGCGTGCGCATGCTCAGTAGCGAAGAGAATCACATCTCGATGGGTCGCTCATATAGACAGGACACCGGATTGTAATACTGCCGATGAAGATTGAAATCCTGAGAAAATAACGCAACTTACCCCCAAAAGAGAGAACAAGGACAAGAGGAGACGCATGACCCACCGTAGGCGACGACTGGAACCCACCTAGAGCATTTGAGGAGGACAAATAAATGAGACAAACATGAAACACTGCAAAAACCATGGGCAGGAACAGGCAGGCCCCTGCGGCCACATGAAGAAGTGAACATGGAAATCCCCTACACCACCACCAGTGGTTGCAGCTTGGGCACTTATGCAGGGCACTTATGCACTTATACAGGGCGCCCTCACGGAGGGCAGTACATGAAAACACGAAGCAAGAGCCCTCACGGAGGGTGGCACACTTGTAATAACCTATAGCAGGGCTATTCGATTAGAATTTGCATGGCCACATTTCGAAAACGTGAAGTAAGAGTACTTTCGGCCATAACTAACGTGGTACAGACCGCTTTGAGTGCTTGTGAATTGTAAAGCAGCGCCCGATTGCGGCATATAATGCTACAGCTAGGGCCGCATGAGCTTGAGCGAGTACATTTCATACATTTCATTTATTTAAACTCGAAGAATCATTGAGGGCCCAGCCCTCATTTACAATGATGTCGAGTAAAACAAACAATTGCACATATAAAATCATATATAAACAACGAACATACACAATACACCATAAATCATATAAGAGATAAGAATTAAGACAAACTATGAATTAAAACTTATGAGTTAAAACAAGTGCAAGTATGTGATAAAAAACTTCCCAGTGTAACTTTAAAATGTTCTAATGGCACAAAGGCTTGAAGACCCATCCTTAGTTGTAAGTTATTCCAAACTGAAGGTCCACAGACACTAAAAGCTGTTTTACCCAGTTCTGTGCGGGCATAAGGGACCTCCAGTAAAAAATTGCTGCTGCGGGTTTGGTATGGGTTGGAGTGCCAAACTAAAAGAGATGAAATATAAAATGGGAGTTTGCCAGTGAGGGCCTTATAAATAAAAATAAAATAATGCATGTCCCTTCTGTGAGAAAGTGGAGCCCACCCAACTTTATCATATAACAGGCAATGATGTGTACTATATGGATCCCCAGTAATAAAACGAAGAGCTGAATGATAGACAGTGTCAAGTGCCTTCAGATTAGAGAGTGGTGCATGTCTGTAAATAATATCACCATAGTCAAGGGAAGACAGAAAAGTAGCTTCAATTAACTTTTTTCTGCAGAAAACAGGAAAGTGATATTTATTTCTGTGCAGGAAAGATAGCTTTTGTCTGAGCGTAGTGACAAGACAGTCAGTATGTTTCTTGAATGTGAACTTGTCATCTAGCCAGATTCCCAGGTACTTATAATGTGATACTCTCTCAATAACAGACCCATCTAAAGTAGATATATTAAAATCATTTTTCATGCCATGCTTAGATCGAGTAAAGACCATACATTTAGTCTTGCTTACATTAAGTAGAAGCTTAAGACTAATGAAGGCATTTTGTAGGATATTAAAAGACTGCTGCAATTTCTCCAAGGCTAGCTGTACAGAATCCGCAACACAATACAAAATTGTATCATCTGCATATAGATGAATAGAGCAGTTGGAAAGGAGAGAAAGTATGCTATTTATGTACATGGTGAAGAGTACCGGACCTAATACTGAACCTTGTGGGACCCCCTTGGTTATTAGCAGGGGGTCAGATTGAGTATTACCCAATTTTACAGTATGGTGTCTGTTTGAAAGGTAGCTCTGGAACCATTTACAGGCACTTGCATTGAAACCAATACCAGGCAGAATTTGTAGAAGCAGAGAATGGTCCACGGTGTCAAATGCTTTGGATAAGTCCACAAAGATGGCAGCACAATGTTTTTTCTTGTCAAGAGAAGTGATAATATCATCCATTACTTTAGTAGCAGCAGTAACTGTACTATGTTTAGGCCTAAAGCCTGATTGGAGAGGGCTCAAAATGTTATTGGTATTTAGAAATTCTTTGAGCTGATCATTTACCAACTTCTCTAGTATTTTTGAGAGACACGGTAGCTTGGATATTGGTCGATAGTTGTTAGGGTCAGTCTTATCACCCCCCTTGTGCAACGGGGTAATGTGTGCAAATTTCCATAGTGTAGGGACAACTCCAGTGGAAATAGAAAAATTGAAAATGTGCAATAATGGCTCTGCTATTATATATGCCGCAGTGCGAAGAAAAAGGGGATCTAGCTGGTCTTCTCCAGTGGATTTGCGACTATCAATTGCTAATAAAGCAGAGTAACGCGCCAGCGAGGCGCGGGCTCCGTTATAAGGAGCATTTACACGAATGCGCCACATGGGGGCAGGGAGAGACTCTAATCGGCGCAGCGTGCGCGTGTCTACTAAGGAAGCAGTGATTGAGCCCCTCGGGGGCAGAGAAATAGATAGACAGACATGTAGAACAGAAAGAAAATAACGAACAAGGCAGACAAGCGCTCTCTCGGAGAGCAGTGAGAGATTAACTCTAATCGGCGCAGCGTGCGCGTGCCTACTAAGGAAGCAGTGATTGAGCCCCTCGGGGGCAGAGAAATAGATAGACAGACATGTAGAACAGAAAGAAAATAACGGACAAGGCATACAGGCGCTCTCTCGGAGAGCAGTGCGATATAAGCTCAAATCGGCGCAGCGTGCGCGAGCCTATGAGGAAGCAGTGATTTGCCTCACGGGGGCAGTGAAACACTAGGGAAATTGACATAAGACACAGAAAGAAAATAACGAACAAGGCAGACAAGCGCTCTCTCGGAGAGCAGTGAGACTTTAACTCTAATCGGCGCAGCGTGCCTACTAAGGAAGCAGTGATTGAGCCCCTCGGGGGCAGAGAAATAGATAGACAGACATGTAGAACAGAAAGAAAATAACGAACAAGGCAGACAATCGCTCTCTCGGAGAGCAAGATAGGGAGGCAGAGAACTGCACGATAGCAGTGAGAGAGCTGCACGATAGCAGTGAGAGTAAGATAGGGAGGCAGAGAACTGCACGATAGCAGTGAGAGAGCTGCACGATAGCAGTGAGAGCAAGATAGGGAGGCAGAGAACTGCACGATAGCAGTGAGAGAGCTGCACGATAGCAGTGAGAGCAAGATAGGGAGGCAGAGAACTGCACGATAGCAGTGAGAGCTGCACGATAGCAGTGAGAGTAAGATAGGGAGGCAGAGAACTGCACGATAGCAGTGAGAGAGCTGCACGATAGCAGTGAGAGCAAGATAGGGAGGCAGAGAACTGCACGATAGCAGTGAGAGATCTGTACGATAGCAGTGAGAGTAAGATAGGGAGGCAGAGAACTGCACGATACTTTACTTTACTTTACTTTATTTGTTCAGGACATTGCACATTAATGAACATATACATACATGTACATATATGTAAACATGCCAGATTGTAGCCCAAGGGCTAATTTCCATCTGGTGTCCAATAGGCAGGCTAGATGTTTACAAGCAATAGACTTTAAAATAAAACAGACTGTTAGTAACAAAAGAAATAAAACCCACTACAGAAGCAAAAGGCATGCATGTAAATAAAAGGAAAAGAGAAAAGAAAAAGGTCCCAAAAAATAGGGCCATGTGTTATGTGAGTGTGTGTGTGCGTGTGTGCGTGTACACTGTGTAGAGGCTCAGACCATCAGTGTGAACATGTTTGTTGGGCTCGAAGCCACTTTTTATACTACATCTTAAAGGTGGCTAAAGAGGGACATTCCCTTATATGCAGAGGAATAGAGTTCCATAATATGCCGCCTTTAGTAGATAATGCATTTTGACTGAAAGAGGTTTTCCTGAAAGGAATCTCTACATCTTCATTGACAACAGCTCGAATTACTCGTGCTTGACGATATTTTATAAAATCCTGTAAACAAGGTGGCGCCAGGCCATGCAAAGTTTTATAAAAAAGACAGCTATAGGAGAATTTACAGAAATTGTCAAAACTCAATAGGTTGTACTTATCTAAAATGTTACAATGGTGGTATGAAAGAGGTTTTTTATCTAAAATGTTAAGAAAATATCATTGCATGCAAGTATGTCAGAGCAGCACTATTTGACATAGCACCTCTTGTATGCCTGAAGTTGTAGAGATTAAATTTTATTTTTTTTGTTATCATTTTTATTTATTTTTTAAAAGAAAGATTGGAGTCTAGAATGACTCCTAGATATTTAAAATCTGTGACCACTTCTAGCTGTTCACTACCAAGATAGATAGATAGCAGTGAGAGAGCTGCACGATAGCAGTGAGAGCAAGATAGGGAGGCAGAGAACTGCACGATAGCAGTGAGAGAGCTGCACGATAGCAGTGAGAGTAAGATAGGGAGGCAGAAAACTGCACGATAGCAGTGAGAGCAAGATAGGGAGGCAGAGAACTGCACGATAGCAGTGAGAGAGCTGCACGATAGCAGTGAGAGCTGCACGATAGCAGTGAGAGTAAGATAAGGACCAACATACATACATACAAACGTGAAACAGAAGGAAAATAATGAATGAAGGCAGACAGACAGCGTGTGCGTGCCTACGAAGGAAGCAGTGATTGTGCCTCGCGTGGGCAGTGAGATAGTTGGTAAACGTGCATACGAAACAGAAGGGAAATGACGGACGAAGGCAGACGGACAATCTCGCAGAGAGCAGTGCGTAATGAGCGCTAATCGGCGCAGAGTGCGTGTGCCTACCAGGGAAGCAGTGATTGAGCCTCACGTGGGCAGTGAAATAGAAGGTAAACATACGTATGGAACAGATAGAAAATAATGGACAAAGGCAGAAAGACGTTCTCACGGAGAGCAATGCGTGATGAGGGCTAAACGCCGCAGCGTGCGCGTGTGAATGGTTACCGGGACGAGAGCCAACACCAACACCTGTGAGGGAGGTTACCTTATAGGCCGTTACGGAGTGAGCTTGAGCTTAGGACATCGGCAGGGAGAAAACTGGCCACCGCAGTGATATGATGAGCGTGTGCAAGATGTGGAGGGTGATGGGTAGCGTAACAGTTGCGTTGGCATGGAATAGGCTAAGACTTTTAACCCTTTAAGCGCCAAAGTCGCAGAATTGCGACGGTGCGTCATCATGAACAAAAGCGCATGTAGATCAAACCAGCGGTCTTAATAGTGTTCATCCTCCCTACCAGTAGTTGGCAGACATGCTACCCTTTCAAACAAGACTACGATTGCGTCATTTTGTAGTTCACAGAGTCTTTGGTGAAGCAGTAAAAGACGCGACCTGTGACGCGACCACAAAATGCGGAAGTAGCCACTTTGCGTCTTTGACTCGAGGCGTACGAGTTGAGTTTGTGTTGTTATCAGTGAACTATCAGCGAGCTATTTCATCATGGCTAGTGAGAAGTTGAATCGGGATGAAGTTCTGAGCATGTTATTTGCCTATTCTGACTCCGAAGGACAGTTTTTATCTCACGAGGAGGATAATGATCGGACGAGCACTCTTTGTTTACCGTGGCGAAACTTCCGAAGATGCCGACATGCGAAGCAAGGATGTTCTCTAAGCACACACACACATTGAAACTCATTCGGTGACTTTATCCGATCTCAGGCGAGTCGGTGGTAGTGGCGAATGCAGTCGTAGTGTCCATACAGGTATTGGTGGAGGAATTAGGGGTGAGAGAAGTGGGTCTGGTAACGTTAGCTTGGGCTCCTTCCATTCAGCCCTCGGTTATGCGGGTAGTCACCTATCCGGACGCAAACGCAATAATCCTGGGATCAGACAAACACTGTTCACCAAGCAGCACACACACACTCATTCTGTCCCTCTTTCTGACTTCTACTGGGTGGATGGCAGCGGCGAACGTGGCCATATCTCCGTATGGAGAGGTTTTGGTAATAAAACGCACGGTGAAGAGAAGACGCATAGGCAACCCTAAAACATGAATGTTTTAGACTCGTTGTTGACAATCAGACTGGTCACAGCGTTTTGACTGTCTTTGTAAGAGTTATACAAATCAGTAAAACAGCAAATAGAGACGAAAGAGGTGGCAATATATTTCCCTCAAACGGGGGAGAGGGTGGAAGGGCGCTGCGCTCTCCACGCGAGAGGGCGTGGATTGTGTTCCTGATCGGCTTCAGGTGTCAGGCTATAACGTAGCCTAATTACGTTGGACACAATACTATGGACATAATACTTGTGATTTCATACCCATTTTGTTGACAGTTTGCCCATGAGTTTTTTGAAATGTAAGTGAAAAACTGTAGAAGTCACTGAGCTAGACTGTGCCGTGATCAACCATTTTACTGCCTATACAGCGCCTGCTCCAAAGGCCATAGTACAGATGTAAAAATAGGCATACATATGAATTGAATATGTGTGTGATGACCCTTTCTGTGAAAGTTTCACAAGCTAAAAAGGTACAGGTTACAGATACAAACATGTTCGGCCCTCCATAGTCCATGGGCCGGAGCAGAAGTTGGTATCACCTGGGGTGGCAAAGTCTATCAATGTTTTTTGTAATCCTCCATGCCTGAGGGACATTATTTGGTATGATAGCCCTCTGGAAGTGGTAGCTTTCTTATATTTTTACTCACTTTTATAATGACACCCAGTGCATTTCGCAATACATGCCTATATATGGATGTAGGCGTATGCAAGTGTCTGTGATGATGGGATATATTTTCATTGATGTTACATCACATGTAGACACCTTAGGGATTTTGAAAATATACAGTTTTGATGGATAATGTGCTTTCCTATGAATTATATAAGTCAAAATGTATCCGTCGTACACTTTCAGCAATATAATGCAAGGTTAGATTGATGCAGAAGCCTGTAGGAGGGTGGGTCAAATCCTAATACTTGCTATATCATATCTGTAGAGTGTGGGCTTTCAGAAAATATATGGGTTTGCTAGTTTAATATAAATTATACACCTATTTAGGCCAAAAACCCATAACTGTCTAATGGATTTCAATGGAAATCAATGCATTTCAATGTAATCCCAAACACATTACATAACTATGGTATAGAGGAATGTAGGAAGCTGGGAGATGTCACAATGCACATTATATCATATCTGGACTGTGTAGACCTTGGAAAATAAATGGATTGGATAGCTTAATAGAAATTACACAGTTATTTTATACCCACACCTCATGGCCGTCCATTAAAAATCAATGCATTTCAAAGTACAAAGTACTTTACAGAACTTAAGTACGGATAGAGGAAGTTGGGAGACCCCAGGGGGATAGGTTGGATTGCAACGTTTGCTATATCATATCTGGAGAGTGTGTGCTTTCAGAAAAAAACATGGGTTTGATCGCCTAATATAAGGTATGCTGCTATTTTAGGCCTAGAACTCAATTGTCCAATGGATTTGAATGAAAACCCATGCATTGCAATGTAATGCAAAGTATATTACAGAAATGTGTTGTAGATTAATGTAGGAAATTGTGAGTTGTCCCAATGCATATTATATCACATCTAGAGTATGTAGACCTTTAGAAAGTATATGGACTAGATCAATGATTCTCGAACTTTAGGCCTGGGCCCACTGGTTGGCCCTTACTGTATTCCAAGTGAGACTTGAAATCATTTTCTAAAAATCAAAATCATATTTGTTTGTAGTGTATGTTTTGTTTTATTTATTCAGTCAGTGATGAGCCCTGAAGAAGTATGAACATTTCAAGGGGACCCCGAGTTGGAATAGGTTGGGCACCCCTGGATTAGACAGTTTGATACACATTACAGAGTTATTTGGACCCAAACCTCATAGCCGTCCATTGACAATCAAAGCACTTCCAGGTAATGCAAAGTGCATTACAGAACTAAGGTATAGCTCAATATAAGTTGATCTCTCAATGCACATTATATAGCTACTGTACTGCACCTTGGGAAAACAAATGGGCTTGATATGCAGTAGAGTTATTTTAGACTCAAAACTCATCTAGCCATTGAAAATCAAATCAAACTAGGCTATATTACAGAATGAAGGTAGGACTAAAGTGTAACGGAGAAAAATGGAAGATGCGATTACAATTGCACACACATCAGTTTCAAGAACAGTACATGGAGATCCTGCATAACAGTATTTTCATTTTGTCTGGAACTAAACTAGATCATTACTTTTTCTGAAAATGTGTCTTTTTTTAAACATACCGTACAATCTGACTTGCTGGGTATGTTGGGTGTGTTGACTGCTGTAGAGTCAAAGACAGATAAGACTAGGTACATCATGATACAGACAGAAATGGCATCAGGTGAGTCCTGTTTAATTTCATACGTGTTGTGACTAAGATGTTTGAGAATGAGTAAGTACATGATGAACAATAACTATACTACAGACTTGTGAGAACACCAACCAGCGGGACTATAACTCCACAAACATGCTGGAGGGAAGAAGGAATCTCACAGGGATTTGATAGAAAAGATATTCAAGGGAAACTAGTACATGTGCCTTGCATTGATTGTTGCCTCCGAGTCTAATAGTAGAGTGAAGCACACAAAGTGAATTGAAATCATTGACTGCATGTGTAGAGCAGGTGGGGTCCTGATCTCTATCTTGGAAAATAATCTCCTTTTCAGTGTTATTTCACAAAGGCTGGCCAATCATGCACATTGATACTGTTCAAAGGGCGGCATGTCTGGGTAACACACAGCATGACCTGACATTAAATCCAAACAACAAAGCTGGAAAAAAGAACCTCCATGTCATCTTCCTGGATCTTGCTGATGTCTTTGGCGCCATACCCCATGAGCTTCTCCGAGTGATGTGCCTCCCCATTTAAGAAAGTGCCCATTTGAACAGGAACTGGAAAGAGGACTTTCAGCTTACATCAAGATGTGGCTTGAAGTTTCAAGATGTCCATTACCAATCTCACAACTTGCAGTGCACCAAGGCATGGCTACAGATGACACTGAATTCAGACATACTGTATTATGAGATTAGTGGTGAGGGAAAAGGCATCACTTGTGGTTACTTAGTGCAATTGGAGACCTGCGATGGGAATGAGGCAGCATCAGCTCCCAAGAAGGCTGGAGATATTGGTGTATCCTTCAGTTTCCTATTCATACAGCCATTTCCTTTGAAGATTGCCCCCACATGCCCTCAGACAACCAGCTCATTATTTAGTACATTGTACCATAGAAAGGTACATCGCAGCCGGGAAATTGAAGTCTGCATTGAAGAAGTTAGATGCAGAAGGTTTGTGGCAATATACATCACCAAAACGTCTGAGGGATGTGGGAAGCAAGGGTCTCACAGCCACCAAAAGCACAGGTATGATCACCCTGTCACTTCCCAGTAAGGGTTTACAGTATGAAGTTCAAAGACACCCTCAAAAGCCAGAGGAACTGAGCCAGAGGCCCTTAGTGTCATGTGTTCTAAAATCAACTCATTACTCAGAAATTGAAACTGTTCATGAAACTTACCCCTATCATTCTCCAATTTGTTGCGCCAGCAACCAGCAATCACCAATGATGCTGATTGGATGGGGGAAAAGCCACAGGACCCAACAAATGGCAAACAGCTCCTAAATTCAACTTCATCATTTATCATTCACCATGTTTTCTATACAGCTATAGCGCAAACACTGAATCTCTTCATGACTGGGTTTTTGGAAGACAAGATATAATAGCCCAACCTGGCTGATTATGATAATAGTGATGGAGATTTTGAAAATTATAATTCACACACATTATAATTTGTTAAAACAACATACCATAGGTGCAATTGCCATGTTATGTGTGAAGGATTCTGAATGCACTATTTGCTTTCTTTTCATTGAACAGTCATTGTGTCATTAAATTCTCATTTCTTCTTTTGCAAATGCCATTCTGAGAGTTACGTATCCTCTTGACCTCTTGCCTTGTTTTAATTCTAATTAATCTTGTTTTCAAACACTTGAGTGTCCACCTCCTGTAGACTCAAGTTGAGCCATTTTTGCAACCAAGACACTATGGTCTCTATCAAGATCTAATATGCCTGGTCAGCCATTGAATAGTACTTTCTGAAAATAACATCCACATGCCCATCAACTAGTCATCCACAGGGTGTCAGAAACTTTTTCCATAACTGCAAGTAGGCTATATCATAAAAGGAGACCAGGCAACAGTTTTTCACTTCATGGGTGACCCAATACTACCAGTGCTTATGGGTTTGAGGTTCAACAAAACAAAATTGCCAAAAGAAAATCTCATTTCATGTAAAGAAGTAAGCGTTATCAAGTTTGTATTGATAGCACTCTGGCCCATTTTAGGACATCTTAGCATGCATCTCCAGCACATGCCTACCCTCACTTTAATTTATTAGAAATATAGGCTAAATGTGTCCTGGCCCACTGACTGAAAAAAAGATTATTTAACAGAATGTATGTAGGCTTTCTAAAGATCCACTGGATGTGACATTTGTGTTGTGATATCTCCCAACTTCCTACACTCCTCTACCTTAGTTCTACAATGTAATTGCAGAATTTGCATTTGCAATGCATTTCAATGGTCAGCATCTAAAGTACCTGAATTATGTGCATTTAGCAATCTAATCCACATATTTTCCAAAGGTTCATAATGTGCATTTAAACACTTCCTAACTTCCTCTATCCCTACATAAGCTCTGCAAAGTCCTAAAGATTTCATACTTTTAAATGCATTGATTTTTAATGGACGGCCTTGAGTTGTGGGTCTAAAATGGGTTATTTGTAGTAAGCTATCCAATCCATATATTGTCTTAGGTCTATACACTGTAGATGTGATATAATGTGCATTGAGGCATCTCACAACTTCCTACATTCCACTATACCTTAGTTATGTAATGTGCTTTGCATTACATTGAAATGCATTGATTTCCATTGAAATCCATTGGACAGTTATAGGTTTTGGGCCTAAATAGGTGTATAATTTACATTAAACTAGCAAACCCATATATTTTCTGAATACCCACACCCTACCGATATGATATAGCAATCATTGGGATTTGACCCACCCTCCTACAGGCTTCTGCATCAATCTAACCTTGCATTATATTGCTGAAAAAGTGTACGACGGATACATTTTGACTTATATAATTCATAGGAAAGTACATTATCCATCAAACCTGTATATTTTTAAAATCCCTAAGGTGTCTACATGTGATGTAACATCAATAAAAACATATACCATCATCACAGACACTTGCATACGCCTACATTCATATGCAGGCATGTATTGCGAAATGCACTGGGTGTCATTATAAAAGTGAGTAAAAATATAAGAAAGCTACCACTTCCAGAGGGCTATCATACCAAATAATGTCCCTCAGGCATGGAGGATTACAAAAAACATTGATAGACTTTGCCACCCCAGGTGATACCAATATGTGAAAATTTGGCCTCTGGCTCATGTACTACCAGGCAAAAGTAATAATTGTTGCATTATATATTTCAATATTATTGCATTAGGCCTATATTATTGCTATATTACAATATATACTATATATATTCTGCCTAAAACTACTTATTTCCTTGACCAAAGTGTATGTGCAATATGTGATAGTAATGGAATCGCAAATATTGCTAAATAAATTCAATAATCTGTTGAAAATGATCAATATTTTCCCAAAAATATTAAAAATTCAAAATGGCCACCACCATATGACGTCATAATATGCAAATTAGGTATGCATATTTACTCCCAAAATAATCTTGGGGTCATCCCCAATATTTGTCTAATTCAGTGTTTCCCAACCAGGGGTACGTGTACCACTAGGGGTACGCGAGCACACCTCAGGGGGTACGCAGAAAAATGTAATAATAGCACATACTATATTGAGGAACAAAGCATGAGTGAGGGCAAGGGGGTACTCGTCATACGACAAAACGGCTCAGGGGGTACGCAGGACATAAAAGGTTGGGAAACACTGGTATAATTGACAGTCAAGCTCTATTTGTTACCACTGTTAAGCCACAGTCATTTGAATTTATCATGCCAATATTCAGCTTTTTTGAAGAAATAAAGTGTGGCGCTTAAAGGGTTAAGAGGTGAATAGAGGTGCCGAGACTAGACTATGGGTGACCTGGATCCCAGCTGCGTTCATAAAATTGAATGCCTAACATCGTACAAATTGAAGGCGTATTGAAATTTCAGGTCTTGGAGTTAAAGATCAGAAACATGCACCTGCCGGTGGGTGGTGAGGACTGAGAAGTTTTGAATCAAGGGGAAAAGTAGTGCAGTATAGAGCATGAGGACCGAAAGAGGCGCAGTGATGTGCAAAGTAACCATTACGCCTGTCCAGAGAGTATCGGACTTAGATGTTCTATCCTATGGGAGAATAGAGATGAGTGAAAATGAAATAGGGTAGCCAGGGTCACTGAGCATAAAGCCGTATCCCAAATGACGGCCTTCTGAGGACATATTGAGAGTGCACCAGGCCTTTGAACCTGTGATAAATAAAGGAAATACATGTAGGAAGGAAAGGCACATGGGCAGCGATGGGCCCCGACGTGTGGACGAGCATGACCATCTGAGCACCTGGAACGGAAGGATAGAGTTTACAGTCAGCGACAATGAGAGTTTGCCATAGCTAGGCAAGCATTTCCTTTCCTTGCCGCGACTAGGCAGACGTTGTGGTTTGCTAACAGAACTGAAATGCAGCATGTACACAGAGAGGAGAATGAGACAGCCACGAGATAACAGAGAACAGGTGAAATTAGCAGCGAGAACAAATTGCAACGGTTGCATGCCTACGAGAGCAGAGAGGAACTTGTGCATGGTTAAAGGGTTGGATACTCGTATCAAATTTAGTCAATTCATCAATTTCGTCCTCCTACTTCAGATGGATGACTCACTGTACGAGGAGTAGTAGAGTCATGCTTGGCACGTGAAAGAAAAAGCGATCATATGTTAAGCAATTGCAATAATTTGAAATAAAATGCACTTAGATAGGTGCGCCCTTAAAATGTAGACGAGGGTGTAGCTAGTTAATGCTTTGTACGGCATGTTGATACCCCCAAAAGAATCCCGGGCCCATTTGCATGACAACAACTAAGTGAGCCACGGGAAGCCATGCACCACCAAGCAGTTAAAAGCGGAGTCGCGCGGGTCTCCAGGCAGCGGCGCAGTGCTGATTGAATTAACCTATGAGACGGAGGAAAGAGAGGGACAGATAGGCCTACTATACTATGCATCGGAGGTAGAAAGGGCTCCAGCTGCAAACGTGGATGCGATAATTCCGAAAGTTGAGTACTCGGAACATGCAGCGTGCAATCGCCAATAGTGAACCTAGAACGAAAGAACATGGCAATTATCAACACATCTTTTTAATGTGCGGTTAATCCCACAGATTAGGCTACTGCGCAGAAGCATACTGAGTCCCAGCAATGGACAGAGCTAATTAGCATGCCACACAGAGAGAGAGAAACATGGGTGCTGGCATGCGAAACCACGGCACAAAGTCTCTGAATCATGAGCGAAAAGCAGAACGTGCTACAGCCACAGCTATGAACATTTGAAGTCATTTACCTAGGAGCCGGAATACCCACGTCTACTAAATGATAGATCTAAACCTCGAGTTATGCCAAAGTATTTTCAAGCATAAAACAACGAAGGCAGTTGACCAGAGAGCCAGCAGCCAGGTCTAAATAGAAGGACTGAGGGCCATGAAGGCCTAACAACCGCGATACGATGCGAAGGCAACAGAAAAACGTGAAAGCACAAGAATTAACATGAAATACAGCATCGCCAAACTAAAGTAGTCAATAAATCAAAGTCAAGACAATAAATAGACGAAAATAAAAACTAGGGGGAAAATCTGACCCTACACTATGATCATGAAATAAATAAAATCGTTCTGTAGATATAGCCTGTTGGTTCACGTCATTAATCAAGTAGGCCTAATGCCACTGCGCCAGCGAATAACTCCACCAGCACTACACCAAAGACCCCACACGCGAGTACAGAGCCAAATGATGCATAGCATGGGCAACCTCACCAGAAACAGATAAGTAGGCCTACACGGATTACACAAAATGTAGCAGGTCAACAATGAGCCGCTCCCATAGAGATGACGAGCCGATCCTTAGGAACGAGAACCCCGTGAGTGAATTGCATGACTAAAATAGAGGGCGAGCGTCGACTCTAGTAGCTACACATAACGCACGGTGACGCATAACACATTGCCACCACGCCACGAAGGCTACAGACCAGTGCACGAGCGATCAGTCAATCGACAACCATAAGAGCCAGTTATGAATATTTCTAGGTCGGCAAAGAGGACGCAACGCGACTAGTAAGTCGTTACAGGGAGCACTCCACAGGTTAACTTAAGCAGTCAGAGAGGAGATAAAACAGCGGCAACGGGAAACGAGACAAAGAAGAAAGTAAACCCATGACTATAAACTGAGAACCTATAGCCTAGGTTGATGAAAGCAATACATTTTAAGCGACGATGAGAGGCAAGACGATGAAAGGCTCCTACTTACGCACATGTGATCACAGAAAGCAGCGCTGCCAACCTTCCTAAATCTACTATCCCTGCGGGCGTCCGAACCAGAAGTCGACGAGATAGTAGGACAGAGCGCATAGTGATAGAGAGAAAAACGTAGCACCAGCAAAACCCCTGAAGTGTAATAAAGACGCCGAAGCCAGCTTCCCAGACATGGCGAGATCCTAAAACTGAATCGAAATGAAAATAGCCTCGAGGACAAGCGAAACGGTACGGGAGCCTTCGATTAAGGGCGTGAGTGGAGTGATGGGAGAGGTGACAGCACGATAATGCTCCTGAAACTACGACAAAGGAAACATTTAACTGCAGTAAACAAAGTTTTGGCGCGCACAGATTTTGGACCGGCCATGCCTAAAGCCAGCAAGAAAGGAGAGTTAGACACATCGCTATAAAGGCAATGGCAGCCGCTGATAGGCTCTGCGAAATGCACAGGTCCCCTGAGTCTTCCTGGCAGAACTAACGCAGGCTACATTACCTATGGACCCCCGGTAATTCAGAATAATTACGGAGAATGTCTGAGTTCTTAGTCTTGTGCGAATGTGCCATGTCCGCGATTTGTGAAGTAATAATTCCGCCGCGAATTGCCTACTGTATTTCAGCCAAACACAGACGTCCTGGGGTAATTTCACATAGGCGCGCCGTCTGTACCCCCTTATAATGTCTGTGAATTGAGTGAATAACAGACGTTTATTTATCCCATCCGAATGCGCACCGAAAAATCACAGAGGTCCGGGGGTAATTGTGAATTACCAGGGGTCCATAGATAATATTTATCCCGTGCGAATCGGGCTTAACTGTAGTTGTTGCTTCTACCTGCATCCTGAAACTGCACAGTGCTATTGTAAGCATGGAGGAAACACTTCCAAACAGTGCAGTTAAACATGTTGTAAATCACTCATGAACAAGCCATTCAGAGATGTTGTCTGTGTATAGTATGTAATATGTTTATTAAGATAATATTATAATTTAATATAAATTTATATTAATACTTCCATGCTTCGTTGTGAAGTGTCTCTTGATGTTGTCAACTTTGCAGACGACAATTGTTTGTGTGCATATCAGGCATGTTGGACTAGCATTTTGTCTGTCTGAATTTGTCCATTCCGGTTTAAACTGGTGATTTTCGCTGTCAACTTTACGTTTCTTTGATGGAGTGGCCATCGCCTGTTGTTCTAAAATCTGTCATATATATATCCTTTTACTCACTGTGATTTAACATACTGCTGCGGAGGGATCGCGTTAAGATTGCGCATGCCCGACCTTTGTTTGGAGGTCACTTGCCGGGCCACCAAGTCGCGGGCCGTTTGTAGACCAGTGGCATACAGTAGGCCTATGTAATGTAATCTTGCAATGTTCTCAAATTATTGAGACAGATTGTTAGATTTCCTGTCTTACCTATTAAGCACTGGCTGGAGTGTTACGATGACTAATTAAAACGTTTGCATGGTTCTCTTTTACAACAGTGGACTTTGTCAGGGCATAAAGCTTTTTTGTCAAAAGGCAATGAGCTCATATGTCTTTTACTTGTCTGTATGAAAGATGGCCACTAACTGTGTGCCTTTGCTTCCGATTTCATTGACAGATATGAAGAGGACACTGGATGATGTAAGACTTGGTGTGATGACTGCTGAAATGGGTAAAGTTTTTCTCTATGTAAAGAAAAAACACATGTAAATAATGTAAAAGATTAAGACTTTTAAGTAATTCACCATAAAGGAAGAGCCTGCGGTCATTCATCTCTGAACAGGCCATTTGAAAAGTGAGGTCTTTTGCCAATATGGTTTGTAGTTTGCAGCCATGTTACTTTACATGGTGACACACTAATGTTTCAGGGTTTCTACCTCAAGGTAATTCTGTTTGAAGTTACACACTGTTGAATCGTTGAACTCCTAAGAATAGTTTATATGCAAGCTACTGTAGCTAAAATAATTACATTGTCATGGATTTCTTGATTAAGATGACTTGGGTGAATAACAATCTTAACAGATACAAAACAAATGTTATGTATCCCTATAGGTGAATTGAGAAAACTGCGGGAACAGTTTGCTGATGGACAAAAGAAGCTCATGAAAGCAGGTACAGGTGATGTAAATTGATTCATTTTTCAATGTATGGTGCTTAAATGAATGTGCAGATTTGTGTAGAACTTTTAACTGTGTGTGATTTTATTGTTGGACCCCAGGAAGAATAGCTGGGTCTGCACCCAGCTAATGGGGATAATAATAAACTAAACTAAACTAAACATGAACATAACTAGTTAATTTATTGCAAATAACAGCATACATACAGTAAACAGCATAGGACTTTGAATTGCAGGCATAGAACATAACATTGCTAATAATATGAATGATAATATTCATTATTTGCAGATGGATCTGAGAAGTTTATACTGAGGAAACAACTCGATGGTCATCAAAAAAGTAAATATATATATTTATATCAACTGTCAATTTACCATAACAGTGAAAATAGAGATGATGAACTCATTTTTTATCTTTACAGAATACATTGTGCATATACTGTATCCATCTTGGCACATCTGTCTATATGCAGGTACCAATCAATGTCCATCAATTGAGTCTTGATGGACAGGTACATGCCAGGGAAACGATTGCCCGGATGTGATGAGCAAACCTGTATGACAGTTTTGGTCTCACGTTTCCTGGCACTGTGACATGGAGGAATACAGCAGAGGCCTGTAAACGCCCTCATGCCACACAGTCTAGAGTGTATGTTGCACCTACAGTTGCTATCCCAACTAAAAAATGTAACATGTCAGCCGTAACTTAAGCTCATGTCATGTCATGTCAAACATTTTAAAGGGGGAACCTATACAAATATATGAGATGGTTCCTGAATAACGAGTGTGGACTCCAGGTCATGTGTGTAACACACACAGACACACACACACACACAGACACACACACACACACACACACAGACACACGCACAAAGTTCTTTCAAATACACATACTGTGACCAGTGTTGGGGGTAACGCGTAATTACGTAATTCAATTACTTTGGGCAGTAATGTAGGAACGTAACGCATTACTCTTCAAATTTCAGTAATTTAATTACAGTTACTGCACTGCTGTAATGGTCGTTACTCGTTACCCAATTTGATCTTTGAAATCATCTTCAGGTTTGCTGTTGTTAGTAGTTCTAGATGCGCAAAGCGCTCTGTCTGGGTTGTTTTCCCCAGCCCTTCTTGAGCTCTCGGGTGTGTGAGAGCGTGCACACACAGACTGCTGTCCCTTGTCAAACTTTCACAAGCCCATTGCGCTGTGATGTTGCGCTGTGATGTGCTATAGCTACAGTATATCACAAAAGTGAATACACCCCTCTCAGTTTTGCAGATTTGTGAGTATATCTTTTCATAGGAAAGCATTACAGAAATGTCACTTTGACACAATGATTAGTGACCTTTTAACAACTTATTTAGCCACTTACATTTCTTGTTCACTCAGAAAAAAACATAATACAGCCATTAATGCCATTAATGAATTTGTGTCAAAGTGACATTTCTATAATGCTTTTCCTAGTCAAGTAGGGCCCAAGTTATTTGACAACTGTTCAGTTCCTCCCTCCCCGACCCCTAAACATTTCACCTAGCTGCTCCCGAAAAAATGCCCCTTTCGTGGCATGCAGCATCTAAAGTTGGCTGGCAGTTTAAAATGAATCTGTTTCGGACAAGGATGGGGCCGCCAGTGTTAATTTCGCCAGCTTTTTAAAATGTAGTCTTAGTCTTAATCTCAATGACGAAAATCAATTTTAGTCTTAGTCAACTTAAGCAGGGGTGATAGTGAAAAAAAATCCTGAGCCTGAACTTTTTCCCCTGCTCTAACGACGACGACAAGATACTGCATAGTGACGTAACGTAGGCCTATTTTGACACATTATTCAAACATTTAATAGCCTGTGTGTATGACCATTATTCAAGCCTGAGAGTAGAAGAAACCCCTGAACCTGTAACACTTTCTGAGATAAGAATAACCTAATGGCTAATTATTATCAATGTTTTTATTTTTGCAAACTCTGTCAAGCCTGAAATCAGGCATGGAGCCTGAATACTATCAGCCCTGAATTAAGTCATTGCCTTCTCAATTTAGTCTTAGTCTTCGTCTAAATCACGAAAATTAATTTTAGTCTTAGAGTGATTCTACGATTCCCCTACGCTTTTGGCAAAAGCAAAATGTCAATTATCAGTATTTTTTTTCAACTAAATGACCTAGATGTTTACATAGTGTATATATTTAAGTTTCCAAACAAACAAATTGCCAAGCTTAATCTTAAATCATTTGATAAATACTCTAATGAAAGCGAACATTTGCTTAATTATTTTGTCAACAGTGTTATGGACAAATACTATGTCATTTCAAACATATATAAAAATACTACAGAGTTTAAACAATATATGTTTGAAAGTGCTTATGTCCCTTAGCAGTAATGTTGTCTTTAATCTGTGCAACTGATATAGAAAATGTGATTGTTGAGCTTCATAAGTAGGATTTTATGAGTCACTGTGATACAGACTGACACATTTTTCATCATAAATCCCTGTAACGTCTGATTTGAATATAGTCACCCTCCTTACACAAGACTTCCTTCTCCAGAGATAATCCCTAGTGTATGTTCATAGGATTTTTCCAACACATAAGGGATCAATAGCGCAAAAACACTTTCAAAACAGTCAACGGTGTTACTCAACGGTGTTACGGTCAACAGTGCAGGGGAACAAGTCGGCACTTTTTTAGGAGAAAAAAACAGAGCAGACAAACCCATCTCCCTAGAACACAAATTATTTAGTTTGTTTGTCTGTCAATATGGATATAAATTGGCAAAAACATACTCCTCCTCAACTGTCATCAGTGTTGCCAGATTGGGCTGGTTCCCGCCCAATTGGCCTGCTTAGGATGGCCGGGTGCGGGTAAAAATGGCATCTATCAGAAAAACCTTCCCCCTGCCATATAAATCAATAGAATTGGGCGGGTTTTTAGGGCGGATTTTGATCACTTTTTGGGCTGGAAATCATCAGCCTCATCTGGCAACCCTGACTGTCATACTTAATTGTAACACCATTGACGATAACACCGTTGACATTTCAGCCATTTTTATGGTGTTGTGCTAACTGAGGACCTCAGAAGTTCCACCACAACACCTTAATCAATTCATGTATCTGTATGCTTTATTTGTGTTTTTCTACATGTGATTTCTAATTCAGATTCTTATGAATATGTTGATAACACCGTTGACAGGCAATTTTCCCGCTATGAGAACATGAAAAAGAATGGATTAAATTATGGAAGGATGGAGCTCAATATTTACCAAAAAGTCTTCCCGTATCCTGCCAAAGAGGTTATGACATCACGTGATGTTATTTGTATGGCCTAAGACCAAACCATTACTGATTTATGGAGGAGGTTTCAGACCGTGACACCGTTAACACAGTTTTCGTGGACAAACACAAAATGGCAAATTTCATGTATAATGGAAAGGACAGTGGTCTTTCTGACAGTTTTGTCATATTGTGATGATTACTGTGAATCAACATTTGCAATCGTCTTGGGCAAAACAAGTTTCTTTACATGCTAATATGAAGACTGAATCTGACATTTGGAAAACAGGACGGCATGAAAACGCCCAAAACCAGTATTAAATATTCATTCTTGCTGAGGGAAATAATGCTATGTCTACACTTTCTGTATTATATGAAAGATAAATGTTTTCTAATGTCCAAAACATCATTGGATGCAGTTAATAGTTAGTGGAATTGCCAAATAAAATCCACGGACTTAAAAGTGTAGGCGAATTAGAGAATCACTCCTTAGTCAAATTTTAGTCATTTTAGTCATTTTAGTCAACATTTCAAATTTTCGTCATTTTATAGTCAAATTATTACACAAATTATTACTAGATAGCCTATTGCTACTAGCTTATTTTCCACCAAAACCCAAATCAGTCCTGTAAAAGTAATTTCAACAGCATAGAGCAAAGGAGCATACACACACACACTTCCAGGTGGCGAGTTTGGGAAACATAGGACGATATTGCGCCCAACCGCGTTTGGCGTCCCCGATTGGCTACAACCAAGGAGGTCTACATAAGCATTGGCTACAACGGCTCCCTTGTTCCTCCCCTCTGATGGCTTTCATTTGACAGCAAGAATGTCAACTCTCGCTCAAAGCAGGCTTGCAGAACATTCGTGTACAAATAATTTGGCCGATCTCTTGAAACAGACACTAAAAGTAGGGTAACAAACAAAAAGTAGGCTACCCAAAACTTTGCCTGTGACCTGACAAAAAATAGGTGGTGTCATGATGACAGATAAGCTTAAGGCATATTGGATTGTAGTAAATGTATTAAATAGTATTTGGAACAAGGTATAAATCAGATTTCAAGGAGTGAAACTGCTACAGTGGCAAATCAACACAATGATGAAAGACAAGGCATATTGGATTGGATTTAAACAAACTACATTTTGTGATTTTACATTTTCCTTGGTTTGCATGTTTTTAAACTGACCACATTTTGTGATTTTACATTTTCCTTGGTTTGCATGTTTTTAAACTGACCACATTTTGTGATTTTACATTTTCCTTGGTTTGCATGTTTTTAAACTGACTGCATTTTGTGATTTTACATTTTCGTTGTTTTGCATACTTATTCATTTTTGGTGTGGTTATTTGCTATTTTTTGTCAGGTCAAAGGCAAGGTTGGTTAAAACTGAGGTACTTAGACAACAGAAAACCATCACCGCAATTTCAGTGTTTCATTACAGACCTTATCAAAGTATCCATGTGTTAATGTTAGATCTACAGAAGTGGGGATGAATTGATATGCAGAATGCAGTTCCTAATATGACCACCAGATGGATTTACCGACATAATAAATAGAAGGTAAATACATTTGTACATGCCATGGACTCGGTGGACAACTTACCAGATCACCTCGAGGTTTGGATAATGTGAATAAAATGAAATTGTAAGAAACGTCATTTGTATTGCATCGTTGGCTAGGCCTGCTTTTGTTCATGCTTTTTAGTGTCATCTGTTTCAAGAGATGAGCCAAACCATATGACATGATACGGCATTTGTATAAACACAGGAGTTTATGCAGTTAGGATTAGGCTACACTAGGCTAGGCCTACATTACATTGCATTTAGCTGACGCTTTCATTTATTAGGCTATGTAAATAAAAATGAAATCAAATACTGGAGCTCACTGCATCGTTGGGCAGGCTATGGCTACGTTTGTTTGACTTGACACATCTGTTTCAAGAGATATGCCAAACCACGCTCAAATGAAATACGACACGGCATTTGTGTAGGCCTACTGCATCGTAAATGGTTTGGGTAGCCTACTTTTTGTTTGTTACCCTACTTTTAGTGTCTGTTTCAAGAGATCGGCCAAATTATTTGTACACGAATGTTCTGCAAGCCTGCTTTGAGCGAGACTTGACATTCTTATCAGAGGGGAGGAACAAGGGAGCCGTTGTAGCCAATCGGAGACGCCAAACGCGGTTGGGCGCAATATCGTCCTATGTTTCGCAAACTCGCATCCCGCTGCAGGTTGCGCTCTCTCTCTCCCAGGTGCAGGTTGCTCTCTCTCTCTCTCTCTCTCTCTCTCTCTCTCTCTCTCTCTCTCTCTCGTGCATTAGAAGCTGCTGCGTATTATTTGCTTTTGAATTTGATCACGTAGGCTACAACCTCCTCTTCACCTGACCGTGTGACTCATAGCATGCAGATTGCAGGCAGTGGGAAGACCAGACATCTCAATGAAGTCCAAGAAGTTTCCCTGATATTTAATAGTGGCTCCCCAATGGCCGCGAGTCAGATACAACATTCCTGATTTTAGACTATGCAAGTTTGCGTTATTTCGATTGGCAATGCGGGACAGAGAAAGTTAATGGCTCGTGCGTCATCCCTGGAATACTTCAAATAGATTATGCACACTTCGTAGGACAAAAAGTCCTGGGGGAAAAGTAGGCAGTTGTTCTATGCAGACTGACTGGACGACAGAAAGGACATTGACAAACAATGGTTGAACACTAATGCTGTTTTGTTTGTTTGGATGTCGAGGGTCGATAAGCATCTCCAAGTGTAAGCAATGCGTTTTTAGAACTTGGGATGTCTGGGAGACGCTATTGTAATACGCATCGCATGGAAGGGATGACGACTGCCTTGGCTCTTTTAGCGTTGTCCTCGACGGGAACAAGTTTTCAATTCTCTGCACTTTAAACCCTGATCGTCCACACATTGATTCTTATCAAAACTACAGTAGCCGTGCCTCTGTTTAGACGACTTAAACAACGTTTCCCCTGTAGCCCGCGCATCCCTTAAATGTTTCCCGGTGTGTCCGATCTAAATAAATGCATTAATCCGATCCTCATGATTTGCTTGCAAACTGCCTATTCATACGGTTAAACAACCAATAGGCCTATAGCAAACCTTACAAAACAGTGTTTCCCACAGAAATTTTGGAAACTATGGGGGCAGCCGGGGTTTATTTTGTCCGGGGGGGGATCTTCTCACACGGGCCTTTTTTTTTGGGGGGGGGGGGGGTATTCTTGCAGCGTAAATGCAAAACGGCAAAACAATGACTACAGTATGACATTGGCGCATGGAGAAACTGTAGGCATGGGCCTATATTTCAGCCATTTATATTTTGAGAAATAAGGCTACATAAGATTTTACCCATGACTTGTATAATAGTAGTACATTGTCATTGTCAAAAAATGCAGTACAGTGAATAATTTCTGTTTACAACACAGTTTCATTCGTCCCTCATGCAGGGGTCTGGGAAACAATAATAAAACAAAATAGGAGCAGAGATAAGAATTTAAGAGCACTGTGAAATTGTTAACGCATAGACAAAAAGGGTCTTAGAGGGTAGGCTATGCCTTTTCCCCCACACATATCTGTAGGCGTACACATTCTACATGAGGGGTGCTGGTCACAGGGCCAGTTTTTTTCCAAATTCCTCCCATTAAAAGGGCTGAACAACATATTACACATTTATGTCTATATTCACATTCATTACACATTCATTTCTATATGCAGCCCGATGTCTCCTCTGCTGTGTCAATGAAGGTCTGTCACCAAACTCATTACAACTGTAAAACAAAGCCTAGGGAGTGTTAGTAAACTCATCCCAACTGTCCCTTCTCTGAAGGTTTTTTTATATTGCTCCCAAACCCAAGTAAACTACAACAACTTGACTAGGCTTTTGATCCCTGTCTTTCAAGCACTTGTGGTTCTCTCTATAGCAGGGGTGCCCAACCTTTTTTTTAACCAAGATCTACTTTTGAAGTTGATGGTCTGCCGTGATCTACCAAGTCAAATTCAAGGATGTCAGTATGAAAATTTAAGACCACCATTTATTAATCACCATTATTATGAACAAAATGTTTTCAGTAGGCTACTATGGCAGTATCTTTTCAGTGTGTTTTTAAAGTGTGTTGAATAGCCTATCTTTACAAAGCAATGCAGCACTGATAGTATGCAGAGATAATTTCAGTCATACACAAGTCATAAACAACTGAAACAATTTCAAAATGATACATTTGGTATATAAAAGGCACATAGGCCCTATTTCTAAAATATGATGAAGCATTATCATGCCTTCAGTGATATAGGCTACAAATTAAAAAGGGCTCAGAAATTCACCATTTGTTATGGGTAAATAGTAGGCTACTATGAGAGAGAGAGAGAGAGAGAGAGAGAGAGAGAGAGAGAGAGAGAGAGAGAGAGAGAGAGAGAGAGAGAGAGAGAGAGAGACAGAGAGGGAGAGAGGGAGAGAGGGAGAGAGAGAGAGAGAGAGCAATGAGAGAACTCATTGGATTGGTTAACACTCCTGTTAAGTGTGACTTCTTCTATGAAGGTTTTTTTTTCAGCTCTCTGGGACAGTAGCACAGCAAAGGCTTTCTATTGTGAGTTTGGCCAATCGTTTTGTCCACAACTGAAGCAAGAAACAGCACAAATTGAAGTGAATTCCATACATGTCAACAACTAACATTTCCCTTACACGCGGCACGCGATGTAAACGCAGTTAGCGATGATGCATGCGACTAGCGATTTGGACGAAGATCCTCGCATATCGGCGTGTCATAACGCATCGTTGCGCACATGTTCTGTTACTCACCCGATGTTACACGTGTGCACACATGAATCAACTGTAATACACTTCCTAATGCTTTCCCCTCATTCTGTGTTACCGTGGGACTACTTATCTAACCAATACAGAGTCTATAGGATGTATTTACTCCCGGAGGAAAATGCGAAGGAAATTCGGATATCGTTAAAAAAAAAAAAGTAATTTTTTTTTTTACATTTTCGTAAACTATGGCGGCCAAATTTAAACTATGGCGGGCCGCCATAGTTTCCTCAATGTATGGGAAACACTACAAAAGAACAGACAACGGACGTCGGTGTATGTGTAAGTGGAAAGGAGAAGAGAGGAAGCTCGAGGAAGTTTTAAAATGACAGCGTCAGAGGAAGATTGGCGCGAGTGACGTGACGGTAGCACTATTATCATGACTGCACAAACACACGTCTTCGTTATGGACAAAAGGGTTGTTGAACATGTTTCAAAATTAACACTTGCCTCAACGTCGGCTCTTTCTTTTTCTCTTTCTGGGAAACATTTTAGGGCCTAAACTCAACTGAACAGGACTCACTGAACTAGGCTACTGATTGAGCCGCACCAGTGCAGAGACAAACAGGGCAACAGCGCGTAATCTTCTATGAAGTTCAAGAAACAATAACAATTACAAATTAATTTTAAACAATTACATTTTTAATGTCCATTCGTCCATGGCTTGTAAATTTCGTCTCGTCTTAGTCTCCTTAACGAAAATCAATTTTTATTTTCGTCATATTTTTATGTTCTGGAAGCAATTTTTGTGCGTCATCGTCTCGTCATCGTCACGGGAAAAAGGGGCGTTGACGAAATATTTTCGTCATCGTCCTGGTTGACGAAATTAACACTGGGGGCCGCGCGTCTTGGTCGTGACTAGGCCTGTGCGATGCCCCCCTAATTGACAGCTGACGATGTTTACAGTGACACGATGCGATGGACGATGACATCGTCTGGGGGGGGGGAGAGTAATAATTTTAAAAATATTATGATATATTTTGTATTTATTTTTATTATTCATCTTCAGCTACGTTATTATTTAATTCTATTTAATTTAAGAGTAAGTGAAATATATTAATATTATTACATTCTGGGGGAAAAAATGTTTAAACCTCCTCAGCGTTCTTGCTCAGCTGCTTTGTGAGATGGTCGCTGAGATGCAGAGATCCCCCGCTGACCCCCTCCCCCTCGCCCTTCTCGTCTCTCCTCCCGTGTCACCTGCAAGCCCAGCGCTTGCTACTTTACCAACAGTTCATTGCGTGGCGTTTTTGTCAATAAATTTGTTACATCTGTGAGTTATTTATCTGTGTAACTATTTTAAGACGACCTATGCGCTGCGTTTTTGCACAGGCTATTAGGCTATAACTTTAGCCCCTCTCGCTCACCAGAAAACTAAATGGGAACGAGATGAGAACCCATGCGTGATTGCGTGCCCTCTCGAGAGGCTTTGCAGTGGATTTTAGCCCCGACTTTGTCAATTCCTAGCACTAGAATACGGAATGTTTTGTTTTAGGTCATATCGAGACTTTTTTCCCCTCATCAATGGAGTTGATCAATGGATAGTTCTACAAGTAGTTCTGGCGGTGAAGCCATGAAGACGTGGGCGGACATGGAACCGCTTGCTCACCTCATCGGCTTATCAGAAGTGTACACTCTTGAGTGGCTGCTTCACAAGACATCTCCACCGCGAATAGCGATTAAACATTTTGAGGTGAACCGTTAAACATGAAATGTTAAACTGTCGCAATTGCCGAACGTGTTGCTTATCGTCATGTTACTCCGGAGGAGCCAGCTAGGTAATGCGTAAAGAGTCCCCTTTGTAGTCAACAACTTAGGTCACAGAAATAAATGAACGATATCACTTAGGCCTACTTACATACATCTGCAGCAAACAATAGTCGGGCTTAGTTCAGAAGTTTTTTTTAAATTCCATTGTGTTTTTTTCGTAGTTATATAATTCACTCTGCTTGGGGCTTGTGTTCACAACTTGTCTTGAAAACCGCTGCTACTACTACAGATTTTACGGTAATGTGTCAGCTTGATGTGAAGTACCGTAATGATTACAATAGCAGCGGCTTCAAAAATACACAAGTACAAGATTCCTTGGCATCACGATGGTTTGCGTCCATCGTGATAATAATAATAATAATAATAATTCATTTTATTTAAAAGCGCCTTTCAAAAAACTCAAGGACACTGTACAGAGAGAGGCAAAATAAAACAAGACAGATAAACAGATTGTAAACAAAAAATAAATATATAGAAAATAAATGAAAAAATAAAAAATAAAACAAAATACAGTTAAAGAATCATAAAGAATAGGCTAATTGAAATAGATGAGTTTTAAGTCTTGATTTGAACAGGGGTAAAGACTCAATGTTGCGGATGTCAGGGGGAAGCGCATTCCACAGCTGAGGTGCAGAGCAACTGAAAGCTCTGTTCCCCATGGTGCTGAGACGGGCAGAAGGGACAGAGAGGAGAATGGAGGAAGAGGAACGGAGGGGGCGGGAGGGAATAGCAATATGAATAAGATTAGATAGATAAGGAGGGGCAAGATTGTGGATAGCCTTGAAGGTGTGGAGAAGTATTTTAAAGTGAATTCTAAATTTGATAGGGAGCCAGTGGAGATGTTGGAGTGCAGGGGTAATATGGTGACAGGAAGGGGTTTTAGTTATGATGCGGGCAGCTGAGTTCTGGACCAGTTGGAGCTTGTGGAGAGATTTTTGAGGGAGACCAAAGAGGAGAGAATTACAGTAATCAATGCGAGAGGTGACAAGACTGTGTATAAGGATGGAGGTAGAATGGGAGGTGAGAGAGGGGCGGAGACGGTTAATGTTGCGTAGGTGGAAATAAGCAGACCGTGTGATGTTGTTAATGTGGGAGAGGAAGGATAGAGAGCCATCAAGCATGACACCCAAACTCTTAACTTGAGGGGAGGGGGAGACAGGAGAGCTATCAATTGAGAAGGAGAAACTATTTGCTTTGGATAAGGTGGATTTGGTGCCTATAAGTAGGACTTCAGTTTTGTTCGAATTCAGTTTCAAAAAATTTGAGGTGAACCAGGATTTGATTTCAGAAAGACAGGTGGTGAGGGAGGGGGGAGGGAGAGTGTCAGAGGGTTTGCCAGATAAATAGAGCTGGGTGTCATCAGCATAGCAATGGAAATTAATATTGAATTTGCGGAAGATATTACCAAGGGGAAGGAGGTAGGTGATGAAGAGGAGGGGCCCCAGAACTGAACCTTGAGGCACACCAGAGGTGACAGGGGAGGGCTTGGATTTAAAAGACTTCATTTGAATAAATTGAGAACGGCCAGAGAGATAAGAATGGAACCAGTCAAGGGGTGTGTTACTTATGCCAATTGAGGAGAGTCTGTGGAGAAGGATGGAATGTGAGATGGTGTCAAAGGCTGCACTGAGGTCAAGGAGAATGACAATAGAGAGTAGGCCAGAGTCAGCAGCCATGAGCAGGTCATTAGTGATTTTAACTAGGGCTGTTTCTGTGCTATGTCGGGGGCGAAAACCAGACTGGAAGTGCTCATAGAGGGAGTTAAGAGTTAGATGGGAATGGAGTTGAGAAGCTACAATTTTTTCTAGAATTTTGGAGATGAACGGAAGGTTGGAGATTGGGCGGAGGTTGTTGTAGTCAGAGGGATCAGAGCCAGGTTTTTTTAGTATAGGGGTAACAGCAGCAACTTTGAACAGAGAGGGTACAGTACCAGTGGAGAGTGAGGAGTGGATGATGGCAGAGATGAATGGGAGGAGAGAGGGGAGGCAGGATTTGACATGGGTTGTGGGGAGGGGATCAAGCTGTCAGGTGGAGAGCGTGGATTTGGAGATGAGGTCAAATATTTCAGAGGAGTCCGGGAGATGAAAACTAGAAAAAAGCTGATGAAGGGGGAATAGACCAGGAGCCCGGGGGGGTCAGCCTAGTTGGGAAGGTTACCAATTTTTATGGGTACTATGATGTCTGGTATGGTCCCCAGATAGAGGAACAGCACGTCTGCCGGGTTCCCTCTGGTGGGTGTGGCCAGGGGGGCTGTAAAACTGGCACCCCAAAAATGGGCTAGATCAGTTGGTGAGGTTACCACTTGGAACCTGTTGTAAATTGTTCATCACAGTCCCCTGATAGAGAAATGACCACTGCCAGACATTTTTAGTGGTGGGTTACCCCCGGCAGACGCCCCCGTATGATGACACCCCCAAAAATGGGCTAGATCAGTTGGTGTGGTTACCACTTGGAACCTGTTGTAAATTGTTTGAGATGGTCCCCTAATTGAAGAATGGCCACTGCCAGACGTTTTTGATGGTGGGCGGGGCTTGCCAGACATCATTAATTGGGGGGTAAAAAATGGGCTAGATCAGCTGGTGAGGTTACCTCTTGAAACCCATCATGAATTGTTCATCATATTCCCCTGATAGAGAAATGACCACTGGCAGATATTTTCAGTGGTGGGGGACCCCCGCCAGACGCCCCAATATGACACCAATATAGGCAAGGTCATTGACATAAGGTTTGAACCAGACATGGTACAAAAGACAAACGAAACACCACTTTCTTTTAGATAATTCCAATTGGGGAATTGGTTGGAAGGGTCAACATGTTCATAGAAACTTGTGGGTACTTTTTAGGACAAAAATGACTTTTCTTTAACAAATATTACAAATCCGGGCAGGAACCAGTGTGTAGGCTTTCAAAATCAATGCAAAGATGACGTGTTTCTGACTTAAAAGTGCATTTTGTAGGATGGTGGCCAGAATATTTAATTAATATTTACAAAATAATTAAGTAATATTTACTATTATGACCAAAGTACAATAGGTTTTGCAGCTAAAGATGTTGAGGAGATCCCCCTTTACATGTATGAAAAGTGTAATTTCCCCAATCATAATGAATACTTAGAATTTGATGATGGTGGTAAATATTCATAAAAGGTAGGCTAATATTTGTGAATGGGCAGTATGAATTCTGGGAAATAAACAGCTAAATATATTACACAATGCACCTATAAGTAATTCAGGGACCAATTACGCTGACATTGAAGGCCTGTGAATTATACCAAGAAATTGCACAACTATGCACTACTGCACCACTGTATGTTAACAGCAATTTGAAATTCCACTTTCCAGCAGTTCTGAAGATTTAGAAGCAAAATACTTAAAGGGGTATGCCACTATTTTGGGACTTTATAAAGGTGGCCTGGGTTATGCCCTGGGTTTATAAAGGTGGTAAAGTGCCTTATTTTCCATGTTAGGCGTTGTCTTGTTTTAAGGAGCGAGTAAGTATCTAAGCTGGTGAGACTCAATGGATCACACATGCTACTGTGATCCATTGACTTTCACTAGCTTAGTGATATACTCCCTCTTTTAACTTGTCTTAAAGCAAGACAACAGCTAACATGAAAACTAAGACACTTTACCACCTTTATAAACCCTGTCAAACGATTTTAACTGTATTAAGCCCGAAATGAGTGGCATGCCCCTTTAACATAGGCATATACAGGAGGACCAACATTAATAGACAGACATTAAAGCGCAAGACAGGACCAGTAACAGTATACAAGTACTAAGAAATACTTGTTGTTCCAGTTATCAAGTCACAAAATTTGGAAGCAGCAGGGTGTGTTGCATATTGCAGGTGCCCAGGCAGTTGTTGTGAGTATTGCAGTCACATACGTATGAACGGCCATCTGGGTGCTTTGCTCGTGAATAGCCGGCAACACAACACATTTTCGGCATGTTGAGCATGAACAACGCTAGTCTACAGGTCAATTGACTTGCATTGGCTTTCAACCAAAAATGGGTGTAATGCACATGACAAAAGTCACACCATTTATGCGTATAGTGCAGTTCCATGTATGTTTGTGTGTGTGCGAGTGCGTGTACACAGTCTTTTCCTTGGGGGCAGCAGCAACAAGAAGGCATGTATGGTGTTAAGAAGACTGCATGCATGTCCTGTTTTGCCTTGTTCTCCAGCTTATCAAATTGACCTCAATTAGGTGTTAAGGAGTGGCTTAATTGATGGCACCTGACTCTGCAATCAAGCTGCCTTTAAAAGCTAAAGGAAATGACGGTTCGTCATAGGTGTTCTATTTGGACCTGTGTCTGCTGCCGCACCAGTCAGGGTTTTTGTATTTAGGCATTATAATTTGGACTTTGTTTAATATTAAGTTTGTCTTATCCTGGTGTACTTTAGCAAAACCCCACAGGTTGGGTAACTTTTAAAAGATGTGTGTTGTCCTTCAAGGTTAAGATTTGGTTCTGTTCTTAACCCCATAGAGCATGTTCATGTGAGGGCATAATAATGGTGTGTTGTATGTTACAGGGCCCAGGCAGTCCTTGGGAATACTGCAGGTAAAGATGCAGTCACTGTGCACAACAATTCCATAGGTAGGCTATAGGTGTGTGTCTATCTGTGCAAACATGTAAAAAGGCATCAATAAATTTGTTTTAGTGGGGGTCATCTGTGTTCTAGGGCCAATCCCAACCCTTGCAAGTATTTCTCCTCCCATCCATCATGAACATTGTGCTCAGCTAGACTAGCCTAGTGTCACTCATTCAAGTTGTCTCATAATGTGCTCTGTGCAAGTAGGTTTGCTGTGTCCCCTACCACAGTCCACAGCATGGAGGGGATGCTAGGAGACATGCCAGTACACCAAGGGACATGAATGAGGTCATAGGAGAGTTTGCAATCCAGCAGTGGAATACAACAGCTGTGTAGAAATGGGATTGGCCCTAGAACACAGATGACCCCCACTAAAACAATGATGCCTTTGCACTAGGGATGCAAATTATCGATTAATTCATTAATCATTAGTTGATAGCCTTATCGATCGACTTACGATTAATTGATAAGCGGCCTTTTACCCCCGACATCTCAATGTTTCTCGAAAAAAAAACCTACTAAATCTAAAAAATGTAATTAAAAATGGAGATAAAGTACCACATTTCAATTAATTCTATTTCAATTCTTTAATGTAAAGGTGATTTAAATATTCTCACTATTCACACCCCTCTTCTCACACACTCTTCACATGCCCATTTCATCTGGGTCTCTTGTCAATTGAATTGTCGATTAATTGCGATTAATGTTTTTTAATCGATTAACACATTGATCGATTAAAGTCGATTAATCGATTAATCGTTTGCATCCCTACTTTGCACTGTTTGCTATATGAACAAGAAGAGGTTCTGGGAGGGTCAATGAATTTATTATTGGATGTCTGACATGCCCTTCAAAGCACTTCATGATGCATTATGGTTGGTAGTAATTTAACAGGATAGGGAGGATTTCTTTGTCAGTGTCAAATGTTCAGTTGTTTTTTATTTGTTCACTTAATTATTTCTCAATACTTATATACTGTTACAAGCCCTGTCTTCCACTTCAATGTCTGTCTGTTAATGTCAGTCCTGTGTATGCCTATGTCGAGTATTTTGATTCTAAATCTTCAGAACTGCTGGAAAGTGGGAATTTCACATTGCTGTTTCTTAGTACAATTCACAGGCCTTCAATGTCAGCGTACTTTCTCCATACATTACTTAAAGGTGCACCAGAGTAATATTTTTAGTTGTTTATTTCCCAGAATTCATACCGCCCATTCAAAATATTACCTTTTTTATGAATACTTACCAACATCAAATTCTTTAGTCATCAAGTATTCATTATGACTTGGAAAATTGCACTTTCCATTGTTCTCCATTGTCTGCCATTTTGAAAGAGACATTTAAGCAGCAAAACGTACTGTACTTTGTTCATAATGATACATATTGGTTTATTATTTTGTAAATATTAATGAAATATTCTGGCCACCATTGTACACAATGCACTTTTAAGTCAGAAACATGTCATATTTGCATTGATTTTGAAAGCCTACAAACTGGTTCCTATCTGGATTTGTAATATTTGTTAAATTAAAGTCATTTTTGTCCTAAATAGTACCCATAACAAGTTTCTATGAACATGTTGACCCGTCCAACCAATTCCCCACGTTGGAATTATCTAAAAAAAGTGGTGTGTCGTTTGTCTTTTGTACCATGTCTGGTTCAAACTTATGTCAATGACCTTGCCTATATTGGGGGGTGCCATCATATTGGGGCGTCTGGCGGGGGTCCCCCACCACTGAAAATATCTGCCAGTGGTCATTTCTCTATCAGGGGAATATGATGAACAATTCATGATAGGTTTCAAGAGGTAACCTCACCAGCTGATCTAGCCCATTTTTTACCCCCCAATTAATGATGTCTGGCAAGCCCCGCCCACCATCAAAAACGTCTGGCAGTGGCCATTCTTCAATTAGGGGACCATCTCAAACAATTTACAACAGGTTCCAAGTGGTAACCTCACCAACTGATCTAGCCCATTTTTGGGGGTGTCATCATACGGGGGCGTCTGCCGGGGGTAACCCACCACTAAAAATGTCTGGCAGTGGTCATTTCTCTATCAGGGGACTGTGATGAACAATTTACAACAGGTTCCAAGTGGTAACCTCACCAACTGATCTAGCCCATTTTTGGGGTGCCTGTTTTACAGCCCCCCTGGCCACACCCACCAGAGGGAACCCGGCAGACGTGCTGTTCCTCTATCTGGGGTCCATACCAGACATCATAGTACCCATAAAAATTGGTAACCTTCCCAACTAGGCTGACCCCCCTGGGCTCCTGGTCTAGAACAGATCAGCGGGGGAGGGAAAAGAGGGGTTGCAGATAAGATGTTGGTGGATCTTATGGATTTTTTCATTAAAAAAGTCCAGTAATGAATTGCAAGTATCAACTGAGTACATATGAGCAGGGAGAGAGTCAGGTGGTTTAAGGATGTTGTTAAGCACAGAGAACAGGGTTTTGGAGTTGCCTTCATTGGCATAGATTAGAGTGGAGTAGTAATCAGACTTAGTTTGAGAGATGCAGTCCTTGTAGAGTGATATATGAGCTTGGTACATTTCTTTGTGAACAGTGAGACCAGTTTTCTTGCACAGGCGCTCAAGTTGTCTGCCTTTGGATTTCATGGTCCGGAGTTGAGGGGTGTACCAGGGGGCAGTTTGAGAAAAGGTGACAGATCGATGCCAGCTGTCCATCGCCGATGGACGATGATATCGTCTATCGGCACAACCCTAGTCGTGACAGTTATCTTGGATATGGAGGAGGTATAGAATGTGTTAGTAATCTATGGGAGGAGGGCATTGAGGTCGATTTGGATAAGGTGGTTGACAAACAAATTACTGTTGGCTGCGGTTGCGCCCACACAGTCGCCTCTTTCTTTTTCTTTAATTGCACATTACAATAATATTAATGTTTGAGCTCAGCCCTGGTGGGGTGCGAATGTTGTGAACAATAACAGACAATTAGGCTAGACGTTTGTAACATCAAGCATAGCGTATGGGTAGAGGACCTCGACACAACCCCGTCACAAACTTGTGCTCCGTCCCTGCGCATCGCAATGCATCGTTGAATCGGATCAGATCGGATCGAATGGAATCGTTACTCTCCGGATCGTAANTGGATTGAATCGTGAGATCATTGACGATCCACACCACTACCATTTACAGCCAGTCTACAACCTGGGGAAACAGGTGTATTATGAGGTGTGCCACTACACTGGTTAAAATCCCTTTTCCCGCGAAAAGTAAAGTAAAGTAATAAGTAACGAGTTACTTTTTAAATTTAGTAATAAGTAAAGTAATTCAATTACAATTGAAAGCAGTAACTGAAGTAAAGTAACTAATTACTTTAAAAAAGTAACTTACCCAACACTTCTCTGTGACAAGGAGCAGCCCTGCCCTGAGTTGTGACTTTGGCCCAAAACATGTTTTCTCATTTTGACAGATCTAGAGGACAGACTGGAGACTTTCATTGCAGAAGCCACAACAATGAAGGTAAAGTTACTATAATATACTGTAATGGTGTGCAAGTTGAACAAGACAAGTCAAGACAAAGGGGGACAAATGCAATTTGCCATTTATGTGACAATATTTGCAGCATGTACTTTTACCGTTCACTGAAATAGTACACTCACTGGCCTGAAACTTCATGTTCCTGCTATACTCGAGTGTCTGCGAGTGTCTGAAAAAGCACTGTATTAATGTTTAAAAAATAAAATAAAAATAAAATAAAGGCTAACTTATTTCTAAACCCTCTCATCAAACTTAAAAACTGTACTTTGCAGGAGCAGTTGCATAGTTCAGCCCTCCCTCTGACTTCCATGGATGAATTACAGTCCCCAAGGTCCAGATGTGAATGGTCTGCTTATCAGTCAAGTGTAAAGGCTGATTCACCCTTGCCTGATTATCATAGACTTGCAATCGAGATTCGATCTGGAAGCAGCGCCGCCGAAGGTGTTGCGTCACTAGGAGGGCGCAGCCTGGCTAGATTCACCCACACTGCCAATGTCACAGAATCAGGATAATCCTCTTCATCCAGAGCTGTGTAGAGAATCTTCTCTCCTGGGGCCGTTTTTTTAACGGGTGCGTACGTACAAAAGGGTGTGCAATGCAAATTCTTCGCAAGCTTTGGTATTTATTTAAAGTGAACTTGGCAGTAAAATATGCACTGGTCCACGTACGTAAATTCTGACCCATGCATATGTACAAAAAGAGAGTAAAACTGAAAGCGTGATATTTTTGTAAGAAAATAGACTGAGGCATATACGTTACATTTACTGTAGACATACATTTTGTTAATTACTCACCATAGCTTTCAGCACGGGTCCCTGCCAGGTTCAGTCATTTTTCAGACAACATTGAAGAGCCTAGTTGAAGGCATAGTTGAACACTACATTGAAGAGCTCTTAGTTGAACACTACATAGAAAAAAGCCAGTCTTATTTGAAAACTATATTGAAGAGCCAGATTTCTTTGAGCACTACATTTGAAGAATTCACTCACAACCCTTGTGGCGGTCACTACATCTCACTTCTCTCCCTTTGTCAAGAAAGTATTTGTTTTTCATAGTTTAGACTTTTTTTACAAACCCAAGGAGAAGATAAGAGTAAATTTTAATTACTGCACAGTTCAAATTTTTGTTCTTCAAACATAAACTGGTGTAATTGTTTCAATCAACTATTGTGAAGCCTGATTAAGTGTCAGACCGTGAATGTGGGACATTGTACTTTGTAATGGATGGTTATTATATTTCAAATAAATGTGCACTGTTTGTGTATGTATTCATATAATGCTGCCTTTCGTTTGATTTACTAAATACTGTATGTGCCAGAATAGAACAACAGAACAACTGCACAAATGGAATATGGTGGGCTAAGCACAGGCCTATTCATATCTGATCCATTTTAGCAAGTAGATTAAAAAGATGTAACATCTAAAAGTGCATTTCAAGGCCCTATTCAGGATGTGTGTGTATTGTGGCTATAACTGTGTCTCTGTGGGGACAGTAGGCAGAAAAGGATGTGAAGAAATGCAAGTGTAACAGATGCCAACCAGCAGAGTTTGGCTGTTCGTCAGTAAAACCTCCCTCCTGAAGCCTGATACAGATACCCTGAAGTCTGGGCTAGACTGGCCACAGGGCACACAGGGCATCTGCCCGGTGGACTGTGGGAGGTTTTGGTTCTTTATGTAATGTCATCAGTCCCCATGCCGCTACAGCTGACCTCATGCCGTGGCTGCTGATGAGTCAGATTTATTAACAGTAATTTTGTTATAATATGTTATAATAACATTAATTTTGGCTGTTGTGGTTAAAATAACTTATATTAGATAACTTAAAGTGCTGTGACGGACTTTATTGTCCCTCTTCATGCCTGGCGGACCGGTCTTGGCTAAAAATGTCCGGTTAGATTTGTTTGGTCCAGCCAGCCCTGCCTGAAGTAAGCCTTTAGTTCACTTGTTCAGTGTTGCCAGGTCGGTATTGGTTTTCCTGTTTATTTATGGCCTAAGACATCAATAGAGTTTAGTTTAGATAGTGTGTGATGTACAATAGTGCCTTCAGGAGGTTTTTCAGCATTTTCTTTGGGCTGGAAATCAGTCACATCTGGCAACCCTGCACTTGTTCCTGCATCCCATGGTGAAGGTTGTGATGTTGTGAGTTGAAGACCTGTAGTGATAGTGGACTGCAGATACCAAAGCCTGGCCTTATAGTGCGAGCAATGGGTGAAAGAATCGCTCACAAGGTGATACAAGCGTGAAACTTTACACAGGTGTTCATTAGGACATGCTTATCAATATCAGGGGAGCCACTCAGAATTCCATGTTGCATAGCAACAGTTGCTAGATAAATCATTTGCCTTAACAACCACCATCAATGGTGCAGTTTCTAATTGATTTTGTGGTATTAAGGCATCTGTACATTGAGTCAATGTCTTCAAATCACTGTAGCAATGTTGAGAGAGTCTATACATTACAAATATGTACCGTTTCCTTTACAGTAGCAACCAGCCTCAATGAAAACAGGTTCAGAGGTATTGTGATGTCTGAGTCTTGACCGCGTGTCCTAAAATCACTAAATTAATCCTTAAAAGTGGTGGTTTGCTATTTTAGACATTAAGCCCTGTTTGTGTGACTTCTGGGGTGAAGTAGAGATGTTCTCATCACAATTTTGACATTTGGTGCTGAGCAGAGCATTTGGATATCCAAGACTGCAGCCCCCCCACCTTTACATTGACTCCAATAGAGCACTCAAGCAATCGATTATAAAATGGCATTAAACTTTTGTTTGAGAAGACATGGAACTCACCGTGTGGTCAGTGGTAGACAGCGATAAATTGACCCGAAAATTGCAGCGAAATATGCCTTCTAACTGTTGTTTAGCATTTGGCGGACCTATTTTTCCCCAGACGCCGTTGAATAGCAGTAGACATCCAGCCAGTAGGTAGCGATAGTGAGTTGTTTATGTAGACATCAAGGAGCGAGGTAGAACGGCTATCTTTGAGCGGGACTGGCTACAAAAACTACAGATTGCATACAAACCATAGATAGTAACGTAAACAAACGCACCCCCATTTCCGGTCGCGCGGAGTAATACTAGTAAAACCAATACAATCAATGAAGACGGACAATAATGAATATATCTTCTCTGGAAGCATATTTCGCGGTGATTTTCGAGCCAACGTATCGCTGTCCACCCCTGACCACTCGGTGAGTTTCATGTCTCTGCAAATGAAAGTTTAATGCCATTTTATGATCGATTGCTTGAGTGCTTCATTGGAGTCAATGTAAAGGTGTGGGGGCTGCCGTCTTGAATACCCAAATGCTCCGTTCAGCACCAAATGTCAAAATTGTGATGATAACATCTCTACTTCACCCCAGAAGTCACACAAACAAGGCTTAATGTCTAAAATAGCGAACTACCACTTTAAAGGCCAACTTCCGATAAAACTCAGTTTTACTCACTCCTTTCGAAGATCGGACGGTCATCCCAAGTTAAACTCACTTGCAAGGCTCTCATAGCGGTGCGTCAACTCTCCTGGCTGTGTTTCCCGGTGTTTCCCAATTTACATAAATAATGCAGAGAAACGAGCGAATCACGAAAGCCTTTCTGTGTTTCGTCACGTCGAAAGAAGGCGTTGCCCACAAAGGTTTATATCGACCCATTTATCTAAAAACATGTCGAGTAATTTTTTTCTGCTTGTTTTCAAAACAAGCAACGTCTGGTGGCCCGAAACATAGCTTAGCTTAGCTATCAGCTGGTTGCTACTCTCAGGTACACACACAGCACAAAGCCTCATACATAAAGCCTGCTCACTCCGGTTGCTCCGTGCCTGCTGCTCGCCTAGGGGTCGCTGTCGAAAGAGCACAGCCCTGAATGGAGCCTTCACGCCTCCGTTGGCGCCCCTATAGTGCAGTACCACCCGGGGAAGTGGCGACTCTGTTTCCCATTACATTCTCTCCTAGAACTGGAGGACTGAGCCAATCAGAGACGCGTTTCTTTGAGAGCAGGAGGAGTAAGCCAATCAGAGACGCATTTCCACGAGAAACACGGAACACTCTCTCGTTTCTCCACAAGCCACCTTGCCAGCTTGCAAAAACGTCTTGAAACAAAGCAACCAGAACGTTTTTTAAAACAGGACCAACGCGTAACACAGGGGCGTCTGTAGACCCAATACTATACAGGGGCACAATTGGGCACCAAAAAGAAATGCGAGCGCGCGAAGCGCGCGAGCTGAAAAAAATTTGGGCAATTATTTTTTTTAAAGAATGGGCAGAGATAATGTATTGCTGCTTTATCCCTGTGATATCCAAGAGAATAACTTTCTGATGTCCATCTACAAGAACAATGTTGTTTGAGTTGAATTGGAATTATAGGCTAACTAATACAGTAGGCTGTTATTGAATTATTTGTTATCTCAATGACCGGAATTAGATGCCAGCAAAATATCATAAAATAGCTAACTACTAGCCTACTAGTACAACATAGTCCTACTTCTTCCATAACTCTACATACCTGACATACCAAAAAACTGAATAACAAAAACAGGGCATTATGCAAGCTATGTGTGACGGACGTGTACGTTGATGGCTAGTCGCCCCCTCACTGACTATGTGTTCCGGTCAGAGAACCGCTGCGACTTTAGGTGATATTAAGAGATTTATTGATTCCAGACATCAAAAGTGTTCTTCATTGAACAGTTGCATACATATTCAGTGTATGGTAGTAAAGATATGGATACATTACAGAAGGTGTGTGATAAATGTGTGGTTTCTGCAAGATAAACATATAGGCCTAGGCCTACAGAAAGAGTCATTAGAGACTATACAGGCAAATTCTACACAATACTAAAATGCAGAATATACAGTTTCATAATAATTAGGTAGTCAAATATGCACATCAAGTTACATTACAATATATACATAATAATATAGGCCTAATTGCATCTCAGTAACATCAATGTGGCAGGGGAAAAAAACGAATTACTGCAAGTGGCAAGTAATACAGTAATTATACAAGTGAGAACTAGGCACTTAAGGGGTTAATCCAGGGAAAATCAAGTGCAGTACACTTAGTGTCCACAGGGTGGCGATTTAAGACCACAAATTGAAGAAGCGGTTCTTGCCGCCATAAAAGCAAGACGAGTGTTCACGTGAACAGCTTATGTCTCCATAGCGCGACAATGCAATATTTGGAAGCTAAATTACTGACTCAAACAGTCACAAAACGGTGGAAACAACACCACAGGTCGAAACTACTATCGAAGCACTTCCAAACCGGACTACTCATGTAACTTTAAACCAAGAAATTAGCATTTAGGAAGCCATTTAAGAAACAGACATTTCCTCATTGAAATGAATGGAGCTCGCGGTAAAACTAAAGTTACATGGTTACCAGACTAAACAGCATCTAACAAACACCAGAGGATGAAATACAACATAAATACAAACAGAAATTATGTACTTACATTGTCATCAACGCACACCTACACACAAAATATTAAACATTTCAGCAATATGCTCCGAGAGCTATAGTGGCCGTGGCGGCAACTGGATTCTGATTAGGGTAGGGCAGGCTGCGTCCATGTCAGACTTAAATTCTAACTAATTCTAAATTCTAACTAAGTGTCTTGGCCTATTTTAAGAAAAAAAAAATGCAAGCGTGTATTCTGTAGATTGCCAGATGAGTCAGACTTAAATAATAAAAAATAAAGGTATAAATAAATAAATTAATTTAAAAAATCAGTGCCCGTTACCCTGGCACCGCAGATCCATACCAGGGCACGTGCCCGGGTAAAAATGGCCTAACGACGCCGATGGCGTAACACATTCAATAACAATTGGGAACACGGCAATATTAATTAAATGACGTTGAGAGGCCATCTTTCAAGATACTATACATTAGCAACATGTCTCACAATAGCCCCTTTCCTGTCATTTTTCCTATTGAAGTCATAGCAATTATGTGAAAAATACAATAGGCCTATACAGTACACTTCTCTATTTACTTTTTGAAGACATAATTTCTCAATATGGCTTAAATGTGTCACTACACATCAAGCCTGTTTTCATCCTTATACATGTACTAGTCAAGCCACCTGACTAAATTCAAAACATTTTGGCAAGACAAAAAGAATACATGAACACAGTTAGTAAAGTGCTATGTTGTAAAGTGTAACCTAGCAAAGTGATTCTGCCCTTGTAGCCTTTTATTGATCACTGTATAAGTATGATGAGTTGGGTGCTACAACATATTAAGATACAAAAAGTGGGGACACTTGGTATTTTGTTAATGAAAAAATGCTCTTCAATTCATATGTAAAACTAGAATGGGCACTCGGTAGAGCGCAAACCTTCGCCTACACCACTTATTTTTTTCTTCAGAGTGTGGGGCATAACATTCTCCAAATTTTGGTGTAAGTTTCATGTAAATCGGACCGGGATATCGTAATATTACATTTTTGGCCCAGTCTTGACCTCTCAGTGTTTCCCATACATTAAGGAAACTATGGCGCACCGCCATAGTTTTAAGTTGGCCGCCATAGTTTCGAAAATGTAAAAAAAAAAAAAAAAAAAAAAATTTTTTACTTATAAACATTTTAGTTTTTTTTCAAAACGATTTCCGCTTTCTATTTAACGATTTGAAAAACGATTTCCTTCGCATTTTCCTCCTGGAGTAAATACATCCTATAGAGCAGGGGTTCTTAACCTTTTTTTCTTAACGCACCCCCTTACCTGTGCCCAAGACAAGTCGCGCACCCCCAACTCAAGCGTCTACACATATATACACACTAAAAAATAATTTTAGTGATTAATTACAATAATTATTGCTTGCGACATTAATCAATTCCTTATGCCTTTACATGGGAACCAAAACATGTTTTAATTTGGTTTTGATTTGACCAATTATAATGTTTGCTTGCAGAATTTTGGTCACAACCTCAACGCAAACAAAATTCCGCGCACCCCCTGAAATCTCTGGCGCACCCCCAGGGGGTGCCCGCACCCCAGGTTAAGAACCACTGATATAGAAAAAACCATGAGTGCTTTGAAAGACAGAGGGATGAAAAGCCTAGTCAAGTTGTTGTAGTTAACTTGGGTTTGGGAGCAATAAAAAAACCTTCAGAGAAGGGACAGTTGGGATGAGTTTACTGACACTCCCCAGGCTTTGTTTTACAGTTGTATGATAATGAGTTAGGCAACAGGCCTTCATTGACACAGCAGAGGAGACATCGGGCTGCATATAGAAATGAATGTGTAATGAATATAGACATAAATGTGTAATAATGTTGTTCAGCCCTTTTACCCTTTTATGGGAGGATTTTTGAAAAACTGGTCCTGTGACCAGCATCCCTCATGTAGAATGTGTACGCCTATGTGTGTTGGGGAAAAGGTAGGCCTATAGCCTACTCTCTCAGACCCTTTTTGTCTGTGTGTAAACAATTTCACAGTGCTCCTAAATTCTCATCTGTGCTCCTATTTCTTTTTTTTTACGCCGCGTGAACCCCTCCACCCATTGCCCCGAGTGAAATACCCCCGTCCAACAAAAAAATCCCGGCTGCCCCCATAGCTTCCAAAAATTCTGTGGGAAACACTGCCTCTTATTCAATTCAGCATGTACACGTTGTTCTGGCATATAGTGCTTGGCAAAGAAAAACGTTTTTGACCTTTTCGTGACCTTGACCTTGACCTTTGACCCAATCACTCCCAAAAAGTAATCGATTTTTCCTTGGGTCATGACCAATCATCCCACCAAATTTCATAAAAATCGGCTCAGTTCTGTCTGAGTTATACGAAGTACAAACAAACAAACAAACAAACATATTCACAAATAAATAAATAAATAAATACACAGCGGTCAAAACATAACCTTCTGGCGAAGGTAAAGAGTCAATCCATACATAAGAGCTTTGCAAAGAGAGGAAATCTGAAAGGACAACAGTTCTTTCACCCATTGCTCGCACTAAAATCCCATGTGAGGGACATGGTGTGAGGAACAGCAATGATGGGTGAAGCATACATGATGGGGCACATTGGATGGGAGAAACATGATGGACAGTGGCGTGAGGGACACTATTGCTAGATCTCAAACTGTTATCAGCATAGGAATTAGTTACATTTGGCAAACATTCTACATTGCATATCTAAATTTAAAAGTAACAAACCTTCATGCCAACATAATACTTCATCTAAAATCATTTACCATGCATGCATTACCTTCTCGAAATGGCACGTAAGATTCACTTATTCACCTAAATAATTTCTGATCTATCGCTAATGAAGGGAAATTGAGACACTCCTACAATTGTAGTATTCCAGCACTCAATGGTGAAGGCAGTTGTCAGACATGCCACATTTAGGAGAACAGGTACACTTGAAAATTCTGAACAGTAAAACCAATGCATTTCAGTTAACTGCCACAGACAACACAATTGATACTGTAGGCAACAGTGGCCTAAGCACTCATTTACAATGAGTCTTTGTGTGGGGATAGGTTAAACACAGTTTTGTATAATTTTGTCTGGTTTCTGACCAGAAAAGAGATTAGTTCCTATACATCAGGAGAGTTTTGACCATGGGGTGGCCTGGTTGGGGCTCATTGAAATCCTGCTGCTTGAAAAGTAGTGACAAGTTCATTTTATGGTTCTGAGCGACATGTGTGGTGTCTCATTGAAAACAATGGCATCACAAGTGAAAGTGAAAGCCCAACTGGGAAGCTCCAACTCCCATTGTCATTGTGGCACACCACTCAAGTGTTTACTGCACTTATGCATTTACATTTGCGTTTGCATTTATGCCTCACCCGTGCACGGGGGCAGACCCCAAGGGCACCCCAAGGGAGCACAGTGGTGGGACGGTGCTCAGGATAATAATAATAATAATCGTTGAGGAGGATGGGGGAGAGTACTGGTTAATTACTCCCCCCACCAACATGGCGGGTCGGGAGTCGAACAGGCAACCTTTCGGCTACAAGTCTGACACCCTAACCGCTTACCCACGACAGCCCCTATTTTACCTCATATGATGTCAAACTATGCTAGTCTGTGTGGTGCTGAGCGGTCAGTGTGGTTCTCCCATTGATATTACTGTAATTATAGCATAAGCATGCTCACATAAATGCATGCAAACATACTTGTATACAGTACATGCAGACTATTAGTTGTGGAACTCAGACTGTGAATACTGTGAAAACCAATTCCAGTCTTGTGCAAAATGCGGTTTTGGCCAGAATGTGTGTGGTCATTAAACACATATCTATAGTATTGAACAATGCTCAAGGAACATTTCACTCCTCATTCTAAGCATCATCTTCTGTTCTAGTTGAGGTAGGGAGTAGTGAGAATTCATATTTCTCCACAGTTTTTAGTGTCACACCTCCCTAAGAAATGGTCAAGGTGTGAAGTTTCTGATTCTATCTCAAGAAGGTCAACAGCCATTTAAGAACATGGCTTCTCTAAACAGTTGCGATCAAAATGACTCCCACTCACCAAGGCTACCCTGCCGCAGCATATCAAGAGGGCAGTTGGCTATTGCAAGGCAGGCATATTGTGCCGTATTGGCAATTTCCCTCTCTGTCTGAGTGGGGATGGACTCGCTGAGCACAGTGGAAGTTTCTTTGATCAAGTTTGTCTGAAGCCAGTGCAATTTGTCCTGTTGCTGAAGTGCTCTTGATAGAGCAGTCAAGACTATTAATGGTTTCATGCACATCTCAAATGCACCGACTAAACAAAGCTGACTGTAAGAAAACAATGTCTTTGGCAGTGAAATTCTGCTAATTGAAAATGTTCAATTGAATTCTGTCTATAGTATGTCGATAGTGATCAATAGTTATCTGAAATATTTTAGTTTAGTGTTAGGCTATATAGAAATGAAAGATTTGGTACTTTTAACTTTGCATGCTGGCACCCATTTAGTTTTAGATATAATAATTAATAGTACTGGGGTAAGCATGAGGATCACTGTGAGATGACACTTCTCAATACAGCGGGCTACCATGTACTGTACTGTATGCATTCTTTCTTTCTGAAATATTTTTTTGTCTGGTCAATTGGCAGTATTTGGTACATGCATATAATATAGCTTAAAGATAGGCCTACCATATACAGACATTTGTAAAACCTGTTTCACTTGACATCATTTTAAAAAGAAGTTATCATTTTACATGGTATATTCACATAATTACAATGACTTTGGGTGGATAAAATTACATCATAAGGTGTCATTATGGTACATATTTGCAGTATATAACCTCTTTAAGTATTGCTACAGTGATTTAGGACAATGACACAAGATACAGATGCCTTGATACCACAAAATCAATGAGAAACGGCATCATTGATGCTGGTTGCTAAGGGAAATGCTTTACCTAGCAACCGTTGCTATGCAAAATGGATTTCTCAGTGGCTCCACCCCTGATATTGATAAGCATGTCCTAATGAACACCTGTGCCAAGTTTCATGCTTGTATCATCTTGTGAGCAATTCTTCCACTATTTAACACTCATTGCTCGCACTATTAGTCATCCGTAAACTTCCTCTCAATTAGCATTACATGGTAGTAGTTAACAGACCCCAGATAACAGTCTCAATGCAACATTTTGGCTGTAGCCTATCTGGCACCAGTGTGTGAATGTGTCGAAATGGATAAATGTGACACATGCACTGTAAAGCGCGTTGAGTGCCCGAGCACGGTGCACCAATGGTGACTGTGCCTGTCTTGATGTTCTCTAGTATACAACACAAATCACTCCCTACAGTAGTATAGGCCCTAGCCTGATTATCATCGACTTTCGAATCTCTTCGAGACTTGGTCTGACCAAGAGCATAACAATTAACATTTCCCAAACGACATTTCCCAAATGGCCTCCCTTGGTTTGCCAATGATTGTTTGCTTCCCATCAAAGTGGGAGGAGTTCCTGTATTTGCGGGACCTCAGAAAGTACTTGCTTTGACTCTTGACCTGACTGGTAGCAACGCTGAAGCTGCTGCTCTAGGACTGCACGGCCTGGCTATATAGGCCCAACTTGTGGACACCAAGCCCTCATACCCTCCTCATGTAGTCTGTGAGAGAGAGAGATGAGAGGAGGAGGAGGCAGAGGAGAGGGTAGAGAGAGAGGGGAGAGGAGGGAGAGATGGGAGAGATGAGAGGAGGGAGAGGTGGAGTTGCTCCGACATAAAAACAAAACACTTTTTAAGTAGGTCACGCAGCACCCCGTCACCATCCGACTTGAAAATGGTTGGAATCATTTGTGCTTCGCTTGTGTAGTTACGTTTGTGCAGGCAAAAAAAACATTGGTGCACAAATCTTTTTTTTTTCATTTCACTGATTCTTGAGAAAGCGGCTAAAACATATCTCTGCAATAAACTGCCAATTCTGTTGAAAATGAACTACATTTTCATGAACAAAATGAATCCAGGTTAAGACACAGGGGTCTGTTACATAAATGTACAGTCGTTTGAAATATTTAAGTGTAATTTTATTACTTTTCATGGCTATAAACCTGCCCACACCCTGTAAAAACAGCTGTCCCACAGACAGACATCATCATTTCAATTGACTTAAAATGTAAAAATCACTGATATTATTGAATAATATCACCATGATGTGAAAGTCCATATTGAAGTGGTTCTGCAGATATGCACATAGTGCGTGTAAAGCAATATTTACTACTATTTTCTGATTGCTCAAAGTGTGTCCAGCATATTAGTCACCACCGTCAGATTTTTTTAAAAAAGACAATAAAATCAGGTATGCGCAAGGTCATTGTCATTACTTAGGACCCCTTTTCAAACCTTTAGATCTACTGAGTACTTCACCATCACTGAAGCTCCTGTAAGTTTACTAATTTCTCCTCAATTTGATAATTTGTTTGGACACTGGTACTGTCCCAACCATAAACTGTCAACACTGTGAAGTTCAACAAGGGTGTTGTTTATTTTATTTGCACTTAGGAAAATTCACGGGAAAAAAAATAGAATTTTTTTTTTAAAAAAATGGGTGTGCCGTTTAGCGCTGCGAGCGCAGCTCCAGCTGATTAGTGGACGCGCAGGTTGGTTGATCAGCGTCAGCTGGCTGAGCGTCTGGTGATCTGGTTTCGCGCGGCAAACTGGAAGCGCAGGTGAAGTAATTAGCTGGCCGCGCTCAGTTTAAAAGTCACTTTTGAGAAGAGCACACTAACCTTGTGGTGCTCTCACAAATGGTTGAGACCTACTGAAACTTGATTTCTGAAGACCGGAGAGGCAGTCGGTAAGCGCATTCTGTTCTTTGTTTGTAGCGAGTTACTGCCACGTTGCTTCAGATTGTGTTTACTGCTGCCTCGTTGTTTGTGAAACCAAGTGGTGTTTCTCCCGTTGGTTGCGAGTTTGTATAAATTGTAATTGTTAAGTATTTTGCCTGCGCATGAGTTGCATTTGATTCTGGTGGTTGGCGTTTGTAGTAGAGGAATTGTTATTGTAACCAGCGCTTGCGGGTGTCTTGTTTATAGTGGGGTTACTTGTGTGAAAAAATTAGTCTGTTGAAATGCAAATAATTTTCATGGTATTTTTCTACAAAAATATATTTTTATAGTCTGGTATTTATAATAATAATGTTGCAAAGTTTATTTTTTGGTAAAATATTTATTGAGCATATTTGCACATTGCTTTGCTTGTTTGCACATGAAAATTTGCACATTTAACATTTGACTAATTTCTGTTGTTTTCTCTGTGTCTGTACGTCTCCCTCCAGGTTTTTCCACCTGAGGGAAAGACGAAGCCATACAAGATCCTTAACGCTTTCCTTGTGCTAAACTTCTGAACTGAATCCAAGTGGATCAATGCACTGAACTTTAATAAAAGAAAAAAAGAGGAAAATCAAACGGAAAAATCTTGTCTGTGGAATCTTTCTGAGTGGAATCCAGTGTCTTAAATCTCCATCAGGAGTCAACCTTTTTCAAGTTGGGGAAAAACAGAGGTCAACAAACCAAAAACTCAAAACAAAACCAAACAACTTGACAGTGGAAAAACCGGGACCAGGACCTGGAACCGGAAGGAAGCCATCCTGACGACAACGTGAGGCCCTGACGTCGAGATCCAGCAGCCAAGGACGTGGGGAACCACTGAGCCAGGAGCTGGAGGACAACTAGGGAGCCTTGCTGTCGATGCGGAGAAAGGCAAGAAAGCGCAAGACCAAAACAGAAGCGCACACAACGACAAACACTTACCCTGCCAGTGAGCCACAGTCTACAGCGGGAGAAATGTCTGCCGATGAGCTCAAGAAGGATCGGGCCGTGGCAAAGAGGACTTTCACCCGGCTGGCAAACACACTGCAGAGGACCTACAGGGACAAGCCAGCTGTAGAGCTACAAGAAGCATTCAACACGCTCTCAAAGGCGGCAGAAAGGGTCTGGGAGGCCAACGACGACGTGGAAGCCAAACTCCTCGAGGACCTGGAGGAAGAGGAGGAGGCGTTACCGGAAGATCAAAGGGCTGACCTCACAAAGACCGCTGGTGAGTGTGAGGAGCGGTTGAACCAACTGAAAGGCCTAGTCCAAGATGTGCTGTGGTCCGACTACGGCGAAAAAGAAATTCTCACCGCGCTCCAAGTGGCCGAGGGAGAGGGCAAACGCACAGGCACAGTAGACCCCAACAACAGCCTAGAGGGCTACGAATTCCTGCTGGCTCACTTCCGAGACCTGACCGAAGCGGCGAAAGAGGCTTTCGAACGGTGGAAGCGATGGGTCCCCCCAGATCAAAAGCAAAACATCCTGGACCGCCTGAGCGACCTCAACCAAAGGATCCCTGCGCTTACAGCCAGGAAAGCAGACTTCATTGCTGAGAAAGTGAAGGAGGAGAAGCGACAACCCACCCCTGTCTCTCACGCTCCACTCGTGCCTGCCATCCGACTCAAACCAACCGCACTCCCAAAATTTTCTGGGAACAAACGGGAATTCCATAGATGGAGGAAAGATTGGGAAGCCCTGCAGAAGCAAGGTGAGCCCTCAGGCTCAAAAGAGGTGAAGAAATTTCAGTTGCTGGATAGCCTGGAAGAAAGAATCACTCGAGACCTGAGGCTCTCAAGCTACCAGGAAGCAGCCGACATCTTCCGCATCTTGGAGAACCGGTTTGGCAACCAAACAGCTATTGCTGTCGAAATAGTGGAGGAGGTGCAAAGGATGCCGGCTGTTAAGAACCATCAACCACGGAAAATAGTGGAGCTCATTCAGACTGTGGAGAAAGCGCTGAAGGATTTATGTGACCTCGGAGACACAGGAGCAATGAAGAACCCTCTTGTCACAAAATCCATCGAGAGCAAGCTTCCAGAAACCCTGAAGAAAGAGTGGCTGGTGCATGCAGCGGACCCAAAGAATGCAGTGGCCCCTGGCAACAGATTCGACAGTCTCCTGGCCTTCCTTAAAGACCAAGAAACCATCTACGAACAGCTTGAGCATCTGAAGGAGGAGGAGCCAAAAAGGGAAACCCGGTCTGAGCCAAGGCACGCCAGAACAAGAGCCACCAAGTCTGGTGATGCAGTCTCTGGATGCGTCGTCTGCGGCGACTGGAAGCACAAACGGAAGCTGTACTTCTGCAAGCAGTTCCGGGCCCTGAAACCAGCAGAGAAGAATGCCGCTGTCAAGAAGCTGGGGGCATGTGAGCGGTGTCTGGAAGTTCATGACAGCCAGGCGTTCTGCAAACCCACCTACCTGTGTAAGCACCCGGACTGCAAAGATAGACGCTGCCCAGACCACCATTATTACCTCTGTCTCAATGCTGCTCCACGAACCACCACTGCACTGAGGAGTGATCACCCAAAAGCAGAGAGAAAAGGATACACTGTTGACCAGGAAGAATTCATCAACAAGCTCCCAGCTGAACTTGCAAAGCAGTGCAGAGATGTCTTCTCCAATTCCACCTCAAGGACACTGAATACAGCAAGTGAACCATCTAGCCTCCTCCTGCAATACGGTCTGAGAGAACTCCCCGTCATAATGATGCTCCTTGAAGTTACCGCGAATGCCGGTCAACAAATTGGCACCTTGATTGACCTGGCCTCGGACACCAATTATATTACCCACAAGGCAGCTGACAGACTCAACCTACGCAGTGAGGAGATGACCCTCGTCGTCCACGGAGTCGGAGGTATGAAGTTCCACGTAGAGACGAAGAGGTACCTGTTGAAAGTCCGGGTCAAGTCCCCAAAAGGTGGCCTGCAGTCTCACCAGTTGATCTGTTACGGGCTGGACAACATAGCTGATGTCCACAACAGTGTAACGGCTCAACAACTGCATCGACTGTTCCCAGACATACCCATAGCCGAGCTCACCAGACCCAAAGAAATTGACCTTCTGATAAGCCACAGAGAGGGCAAGCTGGCACCACAGCGGATCAGGGTCATTGGAGACCTGGTGCTCTGGGATGGACCCTTGGGAAAGACAGTCGGAGGCACTCACCCAGACCTCTTTGAAGACGTCAAAATGTCAGCCCACACATCAGAAACGCACTTTGCCCGGTCAATGCGAACTGCTGCCACCAAGTATGAGGAATTCTCAGCCAGGCCTAACATTCAAGTGCTGCCAACCATCCAGTCTTGCCATGATGTTCAGAAAGCCGCAACTCTGACAACCAGCCGAGACTTCCTGGAGTGGTGGAGGTGGGACAGCATCGGCGCTGCCTGTGAGCCGAGATGCGGAGGCTGCCGTTGCGGAAATTGCCAACCAGGGGGCAAAGAGATGACGCTCGCTGAGGAACGGGAACTTGAAGTGGTGAAAGGAGGGCTCACCTACATCACAAGCGACCATCACAGCAAAGATCCACATTGGCACGCCAAATATCCATGGCTAGAAGACCCAGCTTCACTCCCTAACAATAGGGGAGCTGTGGAGGCAACATTCCTCAGAACAGAACGACACCTCTCAAAGGAGCCCAAGTGGAAAGCAGCCTACACTGCCCAGGTGCACGACATGGTCTCCCGAGGAGCTGCAGTCAAGCTGTCTGAGAAAGCCATTGCCAGCTGGGTCGGACCTGTGTGGTACGTGAGTCACCTCATAGCACCAAACCCTCACTCAGTCACAACTCCAGTCCGGCTCGTCTGGAACAGCAGTCAAAAATGCAGAGGAGTGAGCCTGAATGATATGCTCATGAAAGGACCAGACGTCCTAAACCCCATTCGAGCAGTCCTCCTAAGGTTCCGAAGTGGAGTGTTTGCTGCTCTGGGTGACATCAAGAAGATGTACAACTCCGTCTGGCTGGAGGATCGTGAAGTACATCTGCACAGGTTCTTGTGGCGGGACACTGAAGATGAGGAGATCGGAGTGTATGCCATCACAAGGGTGAATATAGGAGACAAGCCTGCGGGATGCATTGCACAGCTTGCCATGCGGGAAACGTCCAACCTCCCTCAGTTCATGCACCTTGAGCAAGAGCGGCGAGTACTGCAGCAAGACAGCTATGTCGACGACCTTTTGACCTCCGACAATGACCTCAATCGCCTGAAAGCCACTACCACCAATGTAGAACGCATTCTCAAAGCCGGAGGGTTCCATCTCAAGCCATGGGTGTTCTCTGGGCAAAGTGGGAGGCAGGAGCCTCCAGAAGACAGAGAGAAAGCCAACACTGCAGTCATGGTCCTTCCCAATCAAATGGGTGATGACGACAACAAAGCACTTGGCCTTGGCTACATTGTCCAGGAAGACCAGCTCCATGTCATGTCGTCCATCAATTTCTCAAAGAGAAAAAAGAAAATGCGGCTGGGCCAAAATCTCCTTCAAGAGGAAGTAAGAGCTCAGACCCCAAATCCTCTGACTAGAAGAGAGCTGCTTAGTCAAGTGGCTGGACTGTATGATCCTGCTGGGCTCGTCACTCCTGCAAAGCAAAAGGGTGCAATCCTCGTGCGCAAAGCATTCCAGGAAGCCAAAGGCAGTAGTTCCTCAGCTAAAGACACATGGGACACAGCACTCTCTGATGGTCTACGAGAAGAAGCGATCAAACTCTTTGAAGAGTATGTCCAGCTCTGTGAAGTGAAGTTCTCCAGAGCTCTGACTCCACCATCTTGCACTGAAAAGCCACTTGCAATCACATTCTCAGATGGGAGTGAGCACGCCTATGGTGCAGTGATGTACCTGAGGTGGCGCTGCAGTCAAGATCCCGTCGTGAGGCTGGTGGAGTCAAAAGCAAAGCTGACCCCTTTAGACCAGAAGGGAGATGCTGTGAAGGCTGAAGTCTGTGGGGCTGTGTTCGCTTCCCGCCTGAAGAGATACTTCGAAATCCACTGCAGAATCGAAGTGGAAAAATGGTTCCACCTTGTGGACAGCCAGACAGTCCTGGGTGCGATCCAGAGGGAGAGCTACGGCTTCCAAACCTTCTTTGCAAACCGCATCGGAGAAATTCAAAGCAATTCACAAGCTCAAGACTGGTGGTGGGTCCCTGGACCGCAGAACATCGCAGACCTGATCACAAGAGGTGGGAGTCCCAAAGACCTGGACAAGGACTCTGAGTGGCAAACTGGTCCCAAGTTCCTTACTCTACCTGTGAAAGAGTGGCCCATCAAGTCTGCAAAGGAAATTGCTGTTGCTGCAAGAGAAGGCATAAACAAGCTGCAAAAGAAAGCCTTTGTGGCTGCCATAACAAGGTCCCAGTCTGCCAAGCAAGCACCAAGCCAAGATCAGAAACCAGCTGGACTTGGGCTCGCAGGATCTGCAGTTCAGAACCTCATTGATGTGGAGCGGTTCAGTGACCTGTCAAGACTCTTGAAAGCCATTGCCTGCATCTGGAGGGCAGCAAAAAGGTTCCTCGGGCCAAGCAGAACCCTCAACAGACCAAGGTGGGAGGAAGTCCCATCAAGTGGCACCATCTCTGCCAAGGAGCGGCAACAAGCACTGACTGCCCTTTTCCTTGCTGCACAAGAGGGCGCCAAATTCCCCAGCACCACGACAGACAGGCTTGTGGTCTTCAAAGAGCAAGGCACTGGACTTCTTGTGTGCGGAGGAAGAGTGCAGAACTTTGAAAGAGACCATGCTGCTGTCCCCCTGCTGCCGACAGACTCATGGGTGTCAACACTGCTGGCCCGTGAGTCGCACGATGAAGTGCATGACGGAGTGGCCGGGACCCTGCTCAAAATGAGGAAGAAGGCCTGGGTCATCAGAGGGAGGAGGATCGCACAAAAGGTTGTTGACGCATGCATCCTCTGCAAAAAGTCAAGAGCAAGAAGGTGCCAACAAGTCATGGCTGACCTGCCTCCTGAAAGAACTGAGCCAGCTGCACCTTTCAAATTCACCACTGTGGACCTCTTCGGGCCTTACCTGGTCAAAGACGAGGTCAAGAAGAGGGTGACTATGAAGGTCTGGGGTGTGGTCTTCTGTTGTATGGCCAGTCGAGCCATCCACACTGAGCTGGCCAGCGCAATGTCCACAGAAGCTTTCCTACTAGCCTACCAGAAATTCTCTGCAGTCCGAGGACACCCCAGAAAGGTCTGGTCAGACCCAGGCACCAACTTCATAGGTGCAAAGCCGGTTCTGGCAGATCTGAACCAGTTCTTGGACAGTCAGAACAAGGGGGCTCTGGAAGAGACCGCTGCAAGGAATGGAACTGCATGGGAGTGGAAGATCCATCCAGCCGATTCCCCACACAGAAACGGTGCTGCAGAGGCTGCTGTTCGCATCGTGAAGAGAGCGCTGCAGAGTCTGGGGAAGGAGTCCATACTGACTTACAGTGAGTTCCAAACAGCTTTGTACTTGGCAGCCAACCTTGCAAACGAACGCCCGATTGATGCCAGGATGCAGAGCCGGGAGGACTGTGTCCAGTATGTAACTCCTAACTCTCTCCTGCTGGGAAGAGCCTCCCAAAGTAGTGACGTCAAGACTTTTGATTTTACCACATACCCTTACAAAAGACTCCAAGCAATGCAGTCAGAAGTCAGCAAGTTCTGGAGAAACTGGAGTCAGCTGGCTGGTCCCAACCTCTTCATAAGAAGCAAGTGGCACACAGCCGAGAGGAACGTGGCTGTTGGAGACATCGTCTGGCTGTGCGACCAGAATGCAATGAGAGGCCAATTCAGACTGGGCAGAGTGGTCAGCACCAACCCCGACAGCAAGGGCATCGTGAGGGATGCGAACGTGAGGGTCATCCCCAGTTTCTGCGTTCCACTGGTGAGAGCTGTTGATGCGAAGAAGGCTGTAGACCAGAAGGGGGCGACCCAAGCAACCGTCCTCCACAGAGATGTCCGGCGCCTGGTCGTCCTGCTGCCCATCGAAGAGCAAAGGGGTCACTGATGGTGTATTTAGCTCGAGTAGCGACCTTACCAGTATGGCTACTGTAAAGGTCGAGTGGGAGGTGTGAAGTTCAACAAGAGTTTTGTGTTCATTTTAATTGCACTTGGAAAATTCACGGGAGAAAAAAAGAAAAAAAATGGGTGTGCCATTTAGCGCTGCGAACGCAGCTCCAGCTGATTAGTGGACGCGCAGGTTGGTTGATCAGCGTCAGCTGGCTGAGCGTCTGGTGATCTGGTTTCGCGCGGCAAACTGGAAGCGCAGGTGAAGTAATTAGCTGGCCGCGCTCAGTTTAAAAGTCACTTTTGAGAAGAGCACACTAACCTTGTGGTGCTCTCACAAATGGTTGAGACCTACTGAAAACTTGATTTCTGAAGACCGGAGAGGCAGTCGGTAAGCGCATTCTGTTGTTCTTTGTTTGTAGCGAGTTACTGCCACGTTGCTTCAGATTGTGTTTACTGCTGCCTCGTTATTTGTGAAAACAAGTGGTGTTTCTCCCGTTGGTTGCGAGTTTGTATAAATTGTAATTGTTAAGTATTTTGCCTGTGCATGAGTTGCATTTGATTCTGGTGGTTGGCGTTTGTAGTAGAGGAATTGTTATTGTAACCAGCGCTTGCGGGTGTCTTATTTATAGTGGGGTTACTTGTGTGAAAAAATTAGTCTGTTGAAATGCAAATAATTTTCATGGTATTTTTCTACAAAAAATATATTTTTATAGTCTGGTATTTATAATAATAATGTTGCAAAGTTTATTTTTTGGTAAAATATTTATTAAGCATATTTGCACATTGCTTTGCTTGTTTGTACATGAAAATTTGCACATTTAACATTTTACTAATTTCTGTTGTTTTCTCTGTGTCTGTACGTCTCCCTCCAGGTTTTTCAACCTGAGGGAAACACAAACCCATACAAGCTCCTTAACCCATTCCTTGTGCTAAGCTTCTGAACTGAATCCAAGTGGAACGATGCACTGAACTTTAATTTAAAAAAAAAGAAAGAGGAAAATCAAAAAGGAAAACTCTTGTCTGTGGAATCTTTGACTGGAATCCAGTGTCTTAAATCTCCATCAGGAGTCAACCTTTTTCAAGTTGGGGAAAAACAGAGGTCAACCAAACAAAAACTCAAACAAAACCAGACAACTTGACAGTGGAAAAACGTCGGGGGTTTTAATAGTATTATTGTTAAATGTTAATTATATATACTTTTTCAGAAGCGTCATGAAGCCCCTAAGAAACAGAGCGAAAACGAAGTGGCTAATGTGAGCAAAAAATGCACAATATGTAAAAGAGTGTTTTTTTGTCTCACACCGTCAGATGTCACCACCGTCAGATTTTGTTCCGCTCATCATCTTGTTCCATATTTTACTAAATTGTGCTGGTTAATGAAACATTACCAGACATGTTAGTAATAATTGTGACCCAAACTTCTACTCCAGCCTCCACTGAGGTGCATTTGGAGGGTTTTTTGTCACAAAACCTGACGGTGGTGACATCTGATGTAGTTCACAAAAAAGCATGTGTTTTACATGTTTTTGACAAGTTTTAAGAATATGCTTATGCTTAAGAAAGTATCTACAATTATGTTGAATTGTAAAAGTAATTCACTTAAATACAGTAAACTTATTTTTTTACTTCTAATTCTGTCTGACGCTGGTGACAAAACCAAGAAAGAGCCCATTTTATGAAAATGTAAAACATGGGGAGCTTGGCCAATACATTCACTGCACAGCCAAGACGTTCATCTATGATAATACACCTCTATATTTTGGATTTGAACAACTTAAAACCTGTTTATGCCACATTTTCAATAATCTAGGCCTACTTCCTAGAGTATCTAACAAATGAAGAAAAAACACATGCACAAACATACTGTGCACACACAAAAATAAAGTGTTTATGCTAGATGTCATTGACTTGAGAGGGCTATTTATTTAGCTAAATGTAGGTAATAATTAGGTCACTTTCACCACCTTCAGATTACTGTCACCACCGTCAGTTCTTAAGTCACCACCGTAAGAAGGAGTTTTGGATATTTTAAATGAATGTGCTTACAAAAGTTTCCTTTGGAGTTGTTGAATTATCAAAGTAATAGCAAATTTAAGCCTACACGAATATTTGTGAAATTACAAAAAAATGTTTGATCTATTTAGGCATTAAGTAAGCATTGCCACACCGTGGTGCATCACGTGTCACGTCTGTCTCTACCCGCCGCCTCTGGAAATGCATTGTGTGGTGTCGTGGGGAGGGACACTGATTTGCCTCTCACAAGACAAGCGAAATAGTCGCTAGATTCGGCCAGATTGAGCCTGAAAAGTCGCTAAGTCGCTAGATGATTTTTTTTGTCGCCAGAGGTGGCAAAAAGTCGCTAAATCTAGCGACAAAGTCGCTAAATTGGCAACACTGACCGGAAGGCAGTTGTGTAAGCAACAAAAATGCTGTAACTAAGAGATGGGTGTCTGTGTGAAGTTGGCACTCCATATGTTGAAAATATATGGATGTTGACGGGGTGCTGTGTGACCTACTACCAAAAAATTTAAAGTTAAAAAATATAAAAGCCTTTTGTGCACAAACGTCAATTTTGCCTGCACAACGATGCACAAACAATGCCAACCATTTGAGTCATTTGGATGTTGATGGGGATCTGAGTGCCCTAAGATCACCAAGCTCTTAAAAGTGAAATGCAGTATCTTAAAGCAATGGTTCGGAGTAGATTCACCCTAATGCCATTTAACTGTGACATCCATCCAGTAGGCCTAGTCCACCCCAAAGTGTTTTCTGGCCTGTGCTTAGGCTACATCAGCAGAGTTACCGAGTTATTAGTTTAGTTTAGTTTATTTAGTTTAGTTCAACAGGGACCATGCACAATACACATTGATTACAGAAGTAAAAAGATGGCTTGTGCCAGATTATAGCTATATAACTAATTTCCATCTGCTGTCCCTGGACAGGTCAAACACACACACACACACACACACACACACACACACACACACACACACACACACACACACACACACACACACACACACACACATAATAATAATAATAATTGTATTTGTATAGCACTGTGTCATACAAGGCATGTAACTCAAAGTGCTTAACAAATGGGAAAAAACATTGTTAGATATAGATTTAAAAGGAGAGGTATAGAGGAGAGGCAGAAAAAGCAGGAAGGCCGAGGAAGAAGAGATAGACAGAGAATGTAGAGTCATAAGGTCAACGTAGGTTAGGACCAGGATTCTTAGATGTGTAAGGTCCATAGTGGCTGGGCCTATCATAAGTCATAGATAGTCACACAGAGATTGGGCGCTCAGGTGCGGCCCCTGGTGGCATCAGGGGTGAGGAAAAACTCCCTTTCGCTTGATTCATAGTTTGTGAGGGGAAAAAAAAGCTCAGTGAGGTCTGAGAAAAAAGACCCCCTGTAGTCAGGAAGAAACCTCAGGCAGAGACCAGCGGCCACCCAGGGGAGCCCCCTGCCAGGGCTGGATTGCGAGCAGTAAGGGCGCTGCGGCGGCTGGGACACTATGACGCCTTGGCAGCTCGCACTGCATGAAAAGAGGAATTTGTGGATGAGTTTTGCACCTTAAATTGCCTCATACCTCAAGCCACAGCATTTGCGGCTCCCCCATGCCCCCCTCCCATCCCCTTCTCAGAAGAGCCTTTAATATGTAAATGCCAGTGATCAGGTCGGGAGCTGCCCCAGTCAATTTCAAGTGGGGTGGGGTGGGGTGAGGTCAGGTGGGTGGGAGGGAAGTGGGGGGTCGGCAGGCCTGTTTCTAGGATTTTGGGGTCCCTAGGCAACGGGATTGTTGGGGGCCCTAGGGCATTTTTTGGGCTTTTACTAAAATGTGTGTGTGTGTGTGTGTGTGTGTGTGTGTGTGTGTGTGTGTGTGTGTCTGTGTGTCTGTGTGTATGTTTTTTCACGCTGCCCAGTGGTGTTTTTCAGAATCACTAACCATTAAACCAGGGGTAGGGAACCTATGTCTCGAGGGCCCTTGAGGCTGTTTTATCCGGCCCCTGATATCATTATAATGTTTTGCAACTTCACATTAACACTAGAACTACCACGGAGGGGTCAATTGACCTTTTTACCTAAAAGCCCCACAAGGGGGTCATTTGACCCTTTGGACCCCCTGCGGACACTCCTTTTGTTGTGGAAATGTGGCTGTTAGCAGCTAACAGCTGTCACTTGACACAGTGTGTGTGTGTGTGTGCGTGTGTGTGTGTGCGTGTGTGGATCATTTCCAATGCCTGTTGAGTGCTGTATCTCTGCATCTTCGTTCCTTGGAGAGGAGCTTCTTTCACCACAAAATTCTTGAGGGAAATGAAGCATTAGTCCACATGCACTGGTATTTATGCATCTAACAATTGCCAGGTTGCATTCACATGAGTCGTTATGGTCACATGGCATGGGAGATTCACACGTTACAGTTTTTCTCGATTGGTTTGGCTAATTTCTCGAAACTGAGATGACATTCTCAAAACAACACGGACAAATCCCCAAACCAACTTGCAATTTCCCAAAACAGAATGGCATTTTTCATTGCTTTCATCAGATATCAAATGCTTTGTACATGTCTCAAATGTTTAGTACATCTCTGCAGATGGATATGTACAAATACCCTTCAGTTGACACATTCAGCATACATTTAGCACATTTTCCAAATAAATTGACCTTGCTTATCTAAACGAATTAGACAATTCTCAGGTGCCGTTTCCACATAGCTGGATATTTTTATATGTGGATATTTTTTTCTCCTGCTTGTATTGGTTTTGCATTGGTTTTGGCCTTCCGTTTCCACGTAGCAGATATTTAAAAATCCAGGTGCAGGAGAAAAAAATAGCAGGAGAAAAAAATATCCTGTTTAGGGGTCTGAAACGCATTTGTTACAATGGAGGATTTTTTTAATCCACATGTTGCGTTTCCACGTAGCAGGAGAAAAAAATATCCTGCTACGTGGAAACAGCACCTCAGTCTAATGGTTGCCCTCTCCAAAACACGTCAGCATTATTTCATTGTGTAAGTCATCATATGCAAAGTGGTCTACGCAATTCCCAAAACAGTCAAGGACATCATATTTTAAGAATTTCATTACATAGCAAATTCATGACAGTGTTCAACAGGTCAGATGGTATTGTAACTTTACTAGTTAGTAGAAAATAATTTTACAACCGTGTATACTACAGTTTCCTCTGTTATTTGGCTAATCTCATGACATTTTTTCAAACGACATTCTGTTTTGAACAATTGCTAGTTGCTTTGGCATTTATCCATGTTATTTTGAGAACGTTATCTCTGTTTTGAGAAATGAGCCAAACCCATGAGAAACCTGTGATATATGGGCATTACTTTCTGTATATGAATTTACAGTAAAGAAAGTTACTGATAAATGTCCTTGGTAAATTATCTGTGTTGTCAAACTTCAATGGTTTCACTCACTTTTTCATTTTTATACATAGTCGAAATCTGTTAGCTGAACGTAGATAAAACACCTAAACATTTTGACTGGCAGTGCTTACACAATGGCAAAGGGACAATGTATTTTGGGGGTACTGATGATATATGTGGGGAAGAAATTTAGTTTTGACACATGGGTAAACTGTAAATGGGGTAAACCATATAGTTATGCTGAACCATCCAGTTTATTTTGACAGAAGGACTAAATGAATGCAAATGAGCCAAAGCAATTGAGAAGGATCTATGCCATTTTGATGGTACTGACTATTTATATGTGAGACGGTTTAGTGCTGATGCAAGAATGAGGTGTTTTGGGAGGTATATGACATTTTGCTAGTTATCTGAACTGTTGTGCAGAAGTGTAAGAATGCTTGGCCAAATGACCTAATGGTTATCGGAATGTCATCTCAGTTTCAAGAAATGAGCCAAACAAAATGGAAAAAAAAACTGTAATTCAACCATTATCTGGTTGCAGTCATATGATTCGTCATGATCACATGGGACATTCACACATTCATTGATGACTTATATGAAGAAAATGTGCTGACATGTTTTCAGGACAACCATTACACTGAGAATCAACCAATTGGGATAGATCAGCAAGGTACATTCATTTGAAAATTCTACTAAATGTAAGCTGATTGTGGTTAACTGTAGGATACTTGTACATGGCCATTTGCAAGGATGTACTAAATGATTGAGACATGTACAAAAGCATCTGAAATTTGATGAAAGCAATGATAAATGTCATTCTGTTGTGAGCAGAAACTGCAAATTAGTTTTGGGATTTGTCCATGTTTTGAGAATGACATCTCAGTTTCAAGAAAATAGCCAAACCAATTGAGAAAAAAACTGTAACACACTGTCCGCCAAACTGTGCTATCTGCTCTTTGCTGCTGCTGATATCTTCATGCAAGTTGCAGTTGCTATTTACCTGTGGTGATTTTGGAGGCTGACAGCCCTTGGGAAGAAGCTGTCTGTCCCTGTTTGTCTTGGCTGTTAGCACTGTAAGGTGTGACCCCCTCACCCCTCACCCACCCCACACACGGCCCCTAACAGCCTCATTACCATAACAAAATGAGTGATTAGTGTATTAGGTAAAAGCCACAGGGTCAAATGACCCCTCTCTGGTACTTCTAGGTAGGCAGAAAAATCCTGGTAGTTCTAGTGTTAAATAGGCCTATGACATATTTTGCAGGCCTAAGGAATCTTAGAAATTACATTTCCAATGCAATTAAGTTATATTCAGGGGACCTAGAAAAGGTGGGGACTGTTTTAAAGGTGTCTACCTTTAAATATGTCTATATGTCTATATAGGCCTAAAGGTGTCTATATAGGCCTACATTTTATGGGGAAATCCTGATTTGTGTTCATAGTACGGCCCCCGGAGGATTTTTATGACCATGGTAGGAATTTGAAGTGGCCCCTCGAATTAAAAAGGTTCCCCACCCCTGCATTAAACCTTTCTACTAGCCAGAGCTTTGCTGTCAGTACATTTTATTATGATACTATAAGCTCAGAAACAGGGCCGGAGCTATAGGGAGGGCGAGCAGGGCATTTGCCCCTGGGGCCCAGTGCACCCTT
>NW_026945438.1:0-1836 GCF_034702125.1 Engraulis encrasicolus | reverse complement strand
AAAAAAAAGGGAAAAAAAAAAAAGGAAAAACCCCCCCCCCAAAAAAAACCCCCCGGGGCCCCCCCCAAAAAAACGGGGGGGAAAAACCCTTCCCCTTTCCCAATTTTCCCTTTCCGGGTATTTCACTTTTAATGGTTGAAAGCCCAAATTTTCATTATAAAAAAAGGTGATGTGGTAGGGGTGAAAATAAAATTTTTACACAAAATTTTTTTTAGCCAATGTGGAAAAAGGGAAAAAACAAAACCCCCAAAAACCAAAAACCCCAAAAACCCCCCTTGGGGGGTCATTTAAAGTGTCCCCCCCTTTTTAAAAAAAAAGTTGGGGGGTTGGAAGTCAAAGCCCTGGAAAAAGATTTTTTGCGGGGTCCAAAAACGAAAAACAACCAACCCCCCAAGCACAAACAATGTCCTTTGGCCGGAAAAGGGGAAAAGGGGAGGGGGAGGCCCAAGGTTTACCCCTTTGGGCCAATAGTGAAATTAAACGCCCACCCCCCCCCTCTTGCCCGGGAATTCCGAAAAAAATACTTTGGTTTTTAAAACAAAAGGGGCAAAACCCCCCAGAAAAAAACCCCCCCCAAAAATAAAAAAAAAAAATTAAAGGGGACTTAAAGGGAGCACCCTTTAAACAACAACACATGGAAAAATTTTTGAAATTGGGGTTTTTAAAAGGGAAAAAAAAAAAAAAAAAAATATTTGTGGCATTCCTTTCTTCTCTTAAAAACCTAAAGCCTTCTGGATTTGAATTAAGGGCCCCCAATTTCCGTCCGGGAAAAAAAGAAGGGGGGGCCCCAAATAACCCCCAAATTTTTGTCTTACCCACCCCTCAGAAAATTTTTTCCCTCCAAAAATTAGTGTAATGCCTCAAAAAAAAAAAAAGTAATGAAATAATTTTGTTTTTGCACTCACTGCTGGCAAAACAACACACACAAAAAACCCAAACACCACACGCTTATAATAAAGCTTCCACACCCGTACGCCACACAAATGGGAAGCCCGTTTAATATTAAAAAGTCCATTTGTTGGCAGGGAGGCTGAAAGACCAATGGGGGAAAAACCCCTTTTCATTGGAAAAACTTTGGACTAAAGAATATCCCGAGCGAAAATTTTCCTGGGCTTTGGGATTAGTTAATTCCCGGGCTCTGCTCCATCTTCCTTTCAAATTTTGACGTCCAATAAATTTTAATAAGAAGTGGTTTAAAAATGTCCGTTTGAAGCAAAACCGAATGATCGTACCCCCCTAGCATTCTACACAATTTTCAACCCAGGGAAGAGGAAATTTAGGGTGAAGAGAAGAGGGAAAAACCTTGCAGCCTTTAACCGCCGGAAAGGGGGGGAAAGGGGAGGGGAGGGGAAAATGGGGGTTTTTGGCAGGGCCCCCAAAAATAACCCCCTTTTCCTTTACCCCCCCCCTTTTTTTTGGGCCCCCCCCAAAAAGGCACCCTTTTTATGCGTTTTAAAGGGTTAAATTTGAATTTTTTTCCCCCAGTGAAAGGAAAAGGACCAAGTTTTAAAACCCCCCCCCTTTTGGGGGAAGGTTTTTCATTTTTAAAAAGGAAGATTTTTTTCTGGTTTTTACAAAAAGGGCCCAAAAAAATGGATCTCCTAAATTTTTTTTTTTGTTTGGGACCCCAAAATTTTTGGTGCTGTTTAAAAAAATGGTTTTTTTTTTTTATTTTTAATTTTTTTCTTTTTTTTAGTTCCCAACTGGGCTTTTAGGGGCATTTCTTGGGTGGGGGGGTGGGGGTTAATTTTAAATATTTGTTGGGCTTTCCTTGCCTTCGTTCTTTTTTACTTTGGTTTAAGTAGGGGGGCCCTTAAAAAATTTGGTAAAAGGCCC
>NW_026945436.1:0-2000 GCF_034702125.1 Engraulis encrasicolus | reverse complement strand
CTCTGTCAACGGTACCTTATGGTAATGCTGAAGAGTTTCAGTATAAGGGTTTTCCAGGAGGGAATCCACAGTGCAGATGGTGACTTTTAAAACCAAAGCACAAGTGCTTCCAGCTGTTTTGCTTCTGAAGAGGATTCCTTTATGCTTAAATGAGAGACATGCACTTAAAATGCATGCAAGCGAGCTCACGTTCATGTGCTGTTTATAGGTGTGTGTCTGTGTGCAAGAGAGAGAGAGAGAGAGAGAGAGAGAGAGAGAGAGAGAGAGAGAGAATACGGGAGAGAGAATACGAGAGAAAGAGAGAGAGAGAGAGAGAGAGAGAGAATGTGTGTTCATGTGTCTTGGCGCATGACCAATTATTTGTTGCGAACTTGCGAGGAAGTGCAAAGCAGTCAAAAAAATTCCATCAAGATGTCAACAGGACATCTCCATTACATTACATTTGTCTTTAAGTGGGCAATGTCCTTAATGGCCTTAAACAAAGCTCTGATTCATTACCTGATTAGCTCACCCTACTCTGACAGCTAACTTACTCAGTAAAGCGTTTGTCCAGCACATTAAAATGACATTGGAGTTAAGCAGCACCTATCTGGCTGACAACAGAATATTCTCAAGAGGACACTTCACACACAATAGTGAAGTGTGGGTCCAACTCAATATCTCATCTCCTGGCCTTGCCTTTTCAATGTGGGTTCGTGATGCCAGGCAAAACCTCATTGACAATAGAAGTTTTATTCAATAAGCTTACCTCGCAAAACTCCAGTTCTGAAGTTATTCTCTCATTTGCAAAACGATGTTGAATGGGTCAAAGTCCCCCAAAAGTCGTTGTGCCTAGGCTGACAGCGGGGGAACTTTATGATTTTCTCCATGGAGGTGGGACATAAACAAAGCACGAGGCCACAAGCAAAAGGTGTGCATGGTAGGTAGGTAAGATATTGAGAGAACTCTGTGAGTCCCTCAAATGGAACCAGAGAATAATCTCTCATTTCCACCGCCACAGAGCCGGTGCTGGGCCGGTTCAACACCAGCAGGGCCCCAGTGGGACAAAGACAATATATTGATAGTTCTATTGCATCACATTCCCCAATATGCAACAGCCAGGACCTGCTGCCTTGAGTATGACACGGTTAAAAACACCAGATATGATCAGTGTTGTTCCATGCGGGTGAATCATAAAAGGTTTCAGATTACGAAAACCATGTCATGATGACTGACTGGCATACAAGGCCTTTAGCAGTCCAAGAATGTTTTAAACAGACGCATATGTCAGAGAAGACCTAATATTCTAGGAGGTCCATTTTTTTTACCCAGAACTGCATTCTGTAGAGGAGACTTGATGTCAAAACTCATTAGGCTACCTTTTATTTTGTCACATGATATCATTTTTAAGTATCTCTTCCTTCTACCATGCCATATTAATGCAGTGATATAATCCCAATAGGTTTTGTGCATAATGTGGAAGGCACATTGAATTCAAATGCACTCAAGTGAACAAATGGTATTATTCTACCTTTCTGGCTCACTACTTTACCAACATACTTGAACACAGAAACAATGTGTAAACGTGTGTTATCTGATAAAAATCTATACCATCCAGCAGAAAAGCAATAGAATATCTTATCACATCTGGCTTAGTCAGACTTATGTAACAATTAAGTTAAAAAGACAAGTAAAGACTGAAAAACAACTTCATTTTGGTACAGTCACAACACATTAATTGAGCTTACCATCACAAGCAGGGGAATTCAAACTTTGAAATGCACCTCACTTGTGTGGCACGCTCCACCTCCAATATTTTGAACATTGTACATGATGCAGATACTCACCTGTTCAAAAATGTGGGGTCATCCTAATTTTTCCGGTTATTGTTTTGCAATTCAGGATTTAGAAATCTAAATAGCTTGAAATTGTACAACTGAACCTCCAAATGTGGAAAAAAAGGTTTCTTTACATTGATTAAACCGGACAGAAAAGTGAATGTGCATTGCCACCACCTCGTC
>NW_026945435.1:0-1988 GCF_034702125.1 Engraulis encrasicolus | reverse complement strand
TGTCGCCTACTGTATATTACCAATATGACTCACCTAGTCTCTGCGCCCATTTGTGCGAGCGGCCCTGATTTCTGCGATCAAAGTTTTCGCCATTTGGACCGTGATAATCAAACGCGCGTATAATGGTGCCTTGTCCTCCGTACTGTCTCCATAGCTCTCTACACACAGAAGTATGACATTAGTTACACATAATATTTGCAAATGTAGGCCTAGTTGTTTATGTAGTCATAACAGGTGCAAGTGGTTTGTTACAAATATGCCTTAGCCTACAAATCTTTAGGTGTAGTTGCGGACACACACGCAATGGAAGTCAGACCGGAAATATTAAAATGTAATTCGACAGACGCTCACCTTGCTTCTGCTCTTTTGCCCGATCCGGGCAGACCTCTGATAATGATAAGATCTTCTTCGCGTCCTAATCCGGGCATTTGGACAAAACTTGAAACGTATAGTAAAACTAAAGTGGGCTATCTGTTTGTGTTGCAGTGGAGAGACTGTCTGGAGTAGGCGTGTCGATTTGCGATATCCTAACGGAAGCTCCAAGATAATTGTGCACATTATTTGCAGACGTTACAATAACATGGCTACAGTTTCATTTTCTTAAAATTTCATTTCGCCTGCCGATTGGACAGCTGTTTAGGCCAAGCCTACTTCAAGAGAGAAGTTCCAAAAAGAAAAGGTTACTGATGTGTTGCGATACAATTGTACCAATGTTATCATAGTATTCTATTCACTCTCATTTTATAAACGCATTAGTTCATTTATAACGCGTTAGTTAACGAATTAAGAAAGTTTTTAGTAAAACCACTATTCTGAAATGTTACCAATAGGCTACTTGTATTATTTTTTTGGAGGTGAAGACATTAGGGTTGGCTATCTAATTGCCATTTATCCAAACTCCAAATATGCAGTTCACACACGCACGCACGCACGCGCGCACACACACACACACACACAGGGAGGGCTTGCAGTCGTAGTGCATTGTTTGAATGTGAACTTGAAAGTGAACTTCATCATGAATCATAACATGCAAAGGGGGTCAACATTTTATTTGTACAAACTCCCCAAACTCCAAATGCAGCTGGCCCCCCACAAGAAGAACTGGTGTACATGCCCGGGCATGTTCTAGAGTGGGAGGTGCAAATTAATCACTCTAGCCAAGGTCACCACCTTAGTAGCTACTCCTCCTCTAGTTTCATTTCTTTCACTCCTGCAGTTAGTTTCGTTTCAGTGAAATTAAACAAGCTGCATCAAAGGCAGCTCTATGACAACTAAATGATAGGACGCTAGGCAATAGGCATTTGAAGTAATTAAGTTTAGTTGTGGGATGCTGCTGCACACATCAATCCGAATTAAATGTTACATTTTATAGTGTTTTTACCGTAGGTGATTTGCTTCTCTAGCATGCTACCTTGTAATTAACAACTTAGGTCAGACTGCAACATGGTTATATTCTGTAGGCCTATATTTGTTGCACAGAAGAGGAACTTTGTGCTAGGGGCTAGGGCCATGTGGTGTAAGCAGGGCCACTGACAGCTTTGGCTGTGTTGTTCTTTTTATTAACCCACATTGCCAATTAAGATTATTAGCTGGGCCAATAAAATAGTCCATTACCCAATTTAATTAATAAGACTTAATCTGGGCTAACGCCAGTTGCACACGGCTAACGCCATCTGACTCGTGTATGTTTACCATTTACCAATTAATAATTAATAATGTAGAAGAACTTGGGTATTAATTATCCCCATGTAATACTTAGTTATTATTATTAGTTAATCGGACTCAAACAGCCATAAGCATACATTACCCATCTTTGTGCAGGAGAACAGTGAAGGAAGCAGCCATAAAGTCACTCAGGAGAAGAAGTCCATTTGCCAAGAGATTACCAATTTATTGTACATTGCAAGTGAGAGAGCATAGTAACTAAGTTATTACAATTACGCATCGCATAACCAAAATGTCTGAAGGCAGCAGCGCAGAAGGCCCCA
>NW_026945434.1:0-1974 GCF_034702125.1 Engraulis encrasicolus | reverse complement strand
GGCTTTACAACACACAACACACCCTACAGGTCTAGACATGTGGGATTTCAAATAATAATAATGTGACATAATATAATGAAACACATTTGCCATCAAGAGACGAAACCAAAAGCACAAGCAGCTGCAGTATGTGTTTTTTTATCAGAGAAACGGCAGGTCCAACTACATGTAAACGTCACATATTTTGTATAAAAGGTAGGCGACAAGATTTGTATTTACCACATGCTTTCTTGTGACAATTGGCAGTGAAATGACGGTTGCAACTATGATGCATTTAAAAATATATATGTTATATTAAATAAAAAAATAAATAAAAGTTGAATTTAAGAAACGGGAAGAAACAATCTCTCTGCCCTGCATTGTATCGAACGTAGTGGGTATTATCCTGAAGACAGCCTTTCAAGCATGGAATGGCTGGCATGGAAGGGTTTTTTTTCCCACACTTATCCTGAGCAGTGCAGTTGCCATACCATGTTGTTACATGAATGCCTCCAATCATCACGGACTCAGTTGTGGCATTGTAGAGGGACTTCTGCATTTCTGATGGATATTTGAACTTTCTTAGTCTCCTGATGACCGCTAGGTGGTGCAATTGGTCTATTTTCAAATCCTCGCAGCCACAAGACACCAGACACAACCTGAAGGCCTATTCTAAGCTTGCTAGTGCAATGGAGACGGAGCTGACAAAATCAGCATGGTCGACACAAAAAGCCAGAGCAGCTGCAATATCATTTTTAAATCAGAGAAACGTCAGTTCCAATTACATGTGAACTTCACTGTGACCGTTAGGTGATGCAATTGCTCTAATTTCTAACCCTCGCATCCTCAAGACACCAGACACAACCTCAAGGCCTCAGTGTAATGGAGATGGTAGCCTGATTATCATCGACTTTCAAATCTCTTTTTGCGACTTGGTCTGACCGAGAGCATAACAATTAGCGTTTCCCAAACAGCATGGTTGACCCACCTCCCTTTGTTTGCTAATGCTTGCTTCCCAACACAGTGGGAGGGGTTCCCAATTTTTCAGAAGCTCAGAAATTGTATTTGTATTGCTCTTGGCCTGACTAGAAGCAACGCTGAAGGCCTGGCTATGGAGACGGCGTTGACAGGATAATGCATTTGGAAAACATAAAATCAGCATGTTTTGTTCAAATTACTGACTGACAACAAGGTTTGGGTTTGGCAAATGCGAACCAGTCTCACTATTTTAATAGTCTATAGTGTGATAGTGCCAGTAAAATCTACAATAGTTACCAATGTCTTTAATTTCGGGGGATTTCTAATAATCAGCACATTTTTAAAAACTTGTATAGTGTTGATAATAATAACATGATTGTGACAGAGTGCTCTGTATAGCTCCTCCGTAAAACACCTTGTCTCTGGTCACTGCAGGCCTGGACTGGGAGAACAAAATGGCCCGGGCATTTTTTGGCTCAGACCGCCCCCACATACCGGTAATTAGAGGAGCACCGCCATTAAATTGACGTAACTAATGTCTTCTGATGGAAAAAAAACCCTCTCTTTCAGGTACCAAAAAACCCCACCATACGTACAGTGACTTCACGTTCAATTATTTATTTGAAATGAATCTATGATTGGTCATGTAAGCTGGCAGAAAACCTGGAAGCTGAGAGAAGAGAGCCCCTAGCAGCTGGGGATGAACTGGCCTTACCTGCTCTCTTCAGTCCAATCAACTCCTTGGACACACACAAAGAGAGGGGGCACATACTTATTCTAATGTTAGGCACATACTGTAGACCTTCACTATTGGGTTTGGACCTTAACTTCTGTCTTTCCATAGTTAATGTCTGCCTCAACAGTCTGGCTTGACTAGACAAGAACAGAGGGTTAAATTATTAACTACAAATAATGCAATAGGCTACTTAACCTTAATATCCAAATTTATATTTATTGGTAGTCAGGTGTAAAGAAATCCTGCACACTGTCCATTCCACCATCAAACTTTTTCTGAAG
>NW_026945433.1:0-2004 GCF_034702125.1 Engraulis encrasicolus | reverse complement strand
AGAAGAGAAGAGAAGAGAAGAGAAGAGAAGAGAAGAGAAGAGAAGAGAAGAGAAGATTAGAGGAGAGGAGAGGAGAGGAGAGGAGAGAAGAAGAGGAGAGAAGAGAAGAGAAGAGAAGAGAAGAGAAGGGAAGGGAAGGGAAGGGAAGGGAAGGGAAGGGAAGGGAAGGGAAGGGAAGGGAAGGGAAGGGAAGAGAAGAGAAGAGAAGAGAAGAGAAGAGAAGAGAAGAGAAGAGAAGAGAAGAGAAGAGAAGAGAAGGGAAGGGAAGAGAAGAGGATGGAAGAGAAGAGGATGTACAAGAAGATAAGAGAAGAGGATGTACAAGAAGAGAAAGGGAGAGGAGAGGAGAGGAGAGGAGAGGAGAGGAGTGACTGATGGTCCTCCTCCATAATCCAGCTGCTCTGAAAGGATAAAGCAAATGGCTGCAGGCAAAGCAGATAAATATTTACTTCTCCTCTAAACCCGACAGGCTGCATCTCTTGGGATTCCCATCACAGGCCAAAACGCACAAAAGGCCAAACACCACAAAACACGCTGACCAGCACATCTCATTATGGAGGAGATGTGAAGCACATATGCTACAGGGGGCGAGAATGCTGCAAGTGAATAAAGATACAAAGTTGTAACGGAACATAGTACAAACCCCAACTCCGATGAAGTTGGGACGTTTGGTAAACAGTGAATAAAATCAAAATGCTATCATTTTCAAAACATTCAATCTATTCATTAGATGGAGAATAGTGAAAAGACAACATATTAAGTGTTAAAACCGAGAAAAAATATTGTTTTGGGGGACATATGTACTCATTTCTAATTTGATAAATCCAACACGTCTCAAAAGAGTTGGGACGGGGATCAGTGAAATTTAGTAAACATCCAAATAAGATAAAACAACAAAGAAGAACATTTCAAAATGAATTGTACTGACGGACAATATAGGTGTCCAGGTATAAGATCATCACAGAGAGGCTGAGTCACTCAGAATTAAAGATGCAAAGGGAATAATTACCATAGTTATTACATACATTTTTGAATTCCCTTTGATTTACCACGATTGAGTGTATATAAGACATATTTTTGTTAATAAAATCATTGTATAGGTTCATGACATCATGAAATATATATTGGCTATAGTCTCACTCTAATTCCTGGAGTGCTAGAGCTATTGAAAATTGACCATATTAAGAATGCTTAATGCATGAAAATGACACAGGGGTTTAACATTCTCCTAAGCACCTGAGCTCACTTGAAATAGACCCAGAAGACATGGGAAACTGTCCTTTGCTTACAGAAGTCAGCAGAAGTTGTAGAAGTCCATTCTTTTTGACAATAATAGAGCATTGCACATCCTGTGCTACAGTGAAAATGGACCATCCAACTTGTGTTAGTGCTAGCTTCAAAAGTCAGCCTCCATGATGGCATGCGGATGCAGTAGTGCATTGGTTAAGATGTTCTCACTCATCTGTAGAGTTAAATACAGTGCTGAATGGTATAAATGGGTTTTTAAACAGCATGAAAAGCCACTCATGCATTATATTTTGAAGGGAGATCTTCGATTACTGCCACATAGTAAGGTCAAATTGCATTCTCTACTATGTTTTAACAGTTTGGCTCCATCATAAGGACCAGCATGTGATAAAATGGTGGGTTTTTGGTCAAGACCTGTCACACTGTAAGCACTACAGAAAGGAAAACATTGCAAAACATGACAAGGAATACACCCACCATTTAAGCTGGTGAAATCATGTCCAAGATAGGAATTAACACTGTTTTTTATATAAAAATCATCTCATCGGTTAATGTATTTAACTGTTAAGTGTTGTCTTTTGTTTTGTTTTTAGTCTTCCTCGACATTTGCTGCCATTTATTGTCCCCGTCCCAACTCTTTTGAGACGTGTTGGATTTCTGAAATTAGAAATGAGTACATATGTCCCCCAAAACAATATTTTTTCTCGGTTTTAACACTTAATATGTTGTCTTTTCACTATTCTGCATCTAATGAAT
>NW_026945432.1:0-1963 GCF_034702125.1 Engraulis encrasicolus | reverse complement strand
TTCACCAGATATGCTTGCTTAGTACGCTTCACTTTTTTTTTTACGGCTATGACTAACACTCACATTGTCCATTCATAACTGAAGGTCACTGAACTAACAAAGACCGCTGCCTGAGATAGTGGCTGTAATATTTACTTTTTTTTTTACACATGTACTGCAGTTAAGATGTAGCCTAGATATGCTGAATCAGTTAAGATGCAGTTAAGATGTAGCCTAGATATGCTGAAGTAAACCCCACTTTTTACGGCTATGACTAACAGGTTATTCAACACACACTGTCCATTCATAACTGAAGGTCAATGAACTATCAAAGACCACTGCCTGTGATTGTGGCTGTAATATTTTACTTTTAACACATGCGTAGTGCAGTACTGCAGTTAAGATGTTATCCTAGATATGGTAGATGGTACACCGCACTTCTATTAAGGCTATGACTAACAGGTTATTCAATACACTCTGATCCATTCAAACCTGATGTGTCTGAACCAGCAAGTCCACTGCTTGTGATTGTAGCCATACTAATGACTTTTTACATGTGTATATGAAGAGTTTATTTGCAAAATGGTGTATCTCTATTTCGTAGAATGTTGGGAAATGCACATTTTTGTATTGGACATTATTTTGCATTGCATTGCAAAATGCACTTTATATAGGTTGAAAAAGTATGTTCTCAAAACATTTGAATGGCAAGAATTTACACATAGGTGATGGGACCTCTGAACAGTCATTTTCAATAATAAAATGCAAAAGTCAAATATGGAGGATGCACCGTTTCGCAAATAAACTTCATATAGTGTAGTGGTGCAGTTGGGATTCAGCCCAGTAGATATTGAGTGGAACGAGTGGAAAAGGTTTGTTGAACTAACATAAGCTTACAACACAGTTCCCCCAAACCGCAAGTTGAATACACAGAAATCCTGTGACCTTTGTTACACACACTGTGGCACAGTTCATGTCAGATTTGTTTGTGGATGTGGTATATGGTGTTTCTTTTTTGTCACAATGTTTTTTTAACAAAATGTGTGTGAAAGTGCATAACTTCACTACTCCTATGCCTAGCCCCTATGTTTCAGTATCCAGTTCATATGGTTGTTTTGCAGTTTCTCCTCAGTGTCTTCATTGATATGTGAAATGTGTTTACCCCTCCACAGTGTATAGCTATATGTTAAGCTGCTGCTTTTGGGTTCAGGTCAGATTTGTTTGTGGATGTGGAATACGGTGTTTCTTTTTGGTCACAAAGTTTTTTTTTTTTATAACAAAATGTGCATGAAAGGGCTAGACTGAGTAGTTATACACACTGTTTCGGTATCCAGTGAATAGTTGTGCAGTTTGTTCTCAGTGACTTCATTGATATGTGAAATGTGTTTACCCACCACCAGTCACAGTGTATGACAGTTAAGCTGCTGTTTTTGGGTTTGACACTTCACTCGTAAGTAACCCCACCCTGCTTGGGAAGCTAGCTAGCTAGCTAACCACCTTGGGCAGTTTCTTCATGCCAGCTGCCTGCCAGATATGGCTGCCTGGAGGGGGAAAGGGGGTCAAAGCAGGATTAGATAGATTTTGCTACACTGTTACAATATGTGGCAGACTCTCAAAATTGTTAATAACCTGATGGAAAATAAATGATTAAATGACGAACGTCATGCACTGATTCGGTAATGGGCCTCCAACCACACACACACACCCCTCCACACACACACACACACACACACACACACACACACACACACACACACACACACACACACACACACACACACACACACACCCCTCCACACACACCCCTCCACACACACACACACACACACACACACCTGCTTTGCTTGTCCCAGAATCGGCCTGTGGTCTGCCCCGCACCCATGGAATAGGCTTTCTATGCAAACAAGGCAACAATTTGACGAAGATCATCAACTACAAACAAGTGGAAAAGTACAGGATGATCGATGGACACAGCTTTTTATTA
>NW_026945431.1:0-1990 GCF_034702125.1 Engraulis encrasicolus | reverse complement strand
TCCTCCTCCCGGCCCACAGAAACATACATGTCTGCACATGTGCACATAAAAAAAAAACACACACACACACTGTATATACTCTCTCCCTCTCTCTGTCTGTCTCATTCATCAACCCCCCCCCACCACCACCACCACCACCATCACCATCACCCCCTTCCACTCCACACACACATGCACACTACAGACACACAAACACAAACACAAACACAAACAAACACAAACACAAACACAAACATTATTTTAGAAATCTACGTCAGCAAATACATGGAACCGTGTAGCCCACAACTTTTTGACTGTGAGTGTGTGTGTGTGTGTGTGTGTGTGTGTGTGTGTGCGTGCGTGTGCATGCCTGTTTGTTTGTTTGTTTGTGTGTGTGTGTGTGTGTGTGTGTGTGTGTGTGTGTGTGTGTGTGTGTGTGTGTGTGTGTGTGTGTGTGTGTGTGTGTGTGCACGCATGCATGTGTATGTGCAAGCGGGCAAGCGTTTGCATAGAGTAGGTGAGCGCTGGTGTTAAGGGTGGTTTATGCCTCGAGATCAGCGTCACTGCATCATGATGCAGTGAGCCGCGCAGTTAACGGNGTGAAGCCCCCCCCATCACGCAGGTACTCTGGGGCACCTCCCCGAAATTGTGTCTCGACGCAGGGAGCGACGGCGTGAAAGGGCGAAAATAGGTCTCTGATTGGTCCTCTCGACCAGCCTGCTCTGTCCTCGAGTCGAGAACAAGCCCTACTTCCTTGTTCTAACCTTCGTCGGTCTACGGACTGTGAGCTCTTCATTAAATAAGTTGCCCGTGCTTTGTTGTTTGATTTATTTACACGAACCAAAGACAACACATGCGCTTGCAAGTTACGACGCTGAAGTTATTTGGACAGTTGAACAGTGGTTCCGAGGTCGAGGAAACATTCCACTTCGTCCTCGACAAATGAGCCACTTCTTTGTTCCAAACTACCACTGTGGCTGCCAGTGCGATCAAACATGCACGTGATATAAAGATTTAATGTTTCATTTTCATTCTCGTCGAGTCTGTGATGCTAAAAAACAACCGACACGTCTAGTTTACTCTTTGTATTGAAGGCAGTTTCAGCGTGGAATGACATCGCGCAGACCGTGCTTCAAAACAGGGCATACACCAAAATTAACTGCATCATGGCTGCGACAAGCTCACTCTGTGGCACAAGTAGGAAGCATAACCCGCCCTTTAGTCCCACATTAGAGTAACATACACACACTCACAGGGAGGTGTGAACAAACACAGAAGATGAGACACACCCTGGAGCACAAGACACTCAAGCATCTCACCCCTATAGAGGGTCAGTAGGTCTCCAGCGCAGAGAGAGAGAGAGAGAGAGAGAGAGAGAGAGAGAGAGAGAGAGAGAGAGAGAGAGAGAGAGAGAGAGATAGAGACAGAGACAGAGACAGACAGACAGACAAAGACTTTGTGACACAGAATTAAGGAGAGAAAGATAGAGAGCAAGAAAGACAGCTAGAGATGGAAAAAAGAAAATGGTAGGAAGATGAAGGAACAGAGAGAGAGAGAGAGAGAGAGAGAGAGAGAGAGAGAGAGAAAGAGAGTGTGTGTGTGAGCGAGAGAGAGAGAAAGGGAGAGGAAGACAGAGAGAGGGAGAGAGAGAAAGAGAGAGTGTGTGTCTGTGAGAGAGAGAGAGAGAGAGAGAGAGAGAGAGAGAGAGAGAGTTCTGTGGGATCTTTCAGACCCCCTGCTAACCGTCGGCACTTTATGTTTATCTCGTGTGTGTGTGTGTGTGTATGTGTGTGTGTGTGTGTGTGTGTGTGTGTGTGTGTGTGTGTGTGTGTGTGTGTGTGTGTGTGTGTGTGTGTGTGTGTGTGTTGAAACGGGAAGTGATTATGGGTCTAGACAGTTGTAAATGTGTGCAGAGAGGCTCCGTGGCCCTTGGTAAACAATGAGGGCTGGACTGGCCAACTGGCATAGCGGGTATTTCCCGGTAGGTCCTGCACCCTCGTGGGACTGTATT
>NW_026945430.1:0-1995 GCF_034702125.1 Engraulis encrasicolus | reverse complement strand
AAATGCCTTCACATCCATGCGATTTGGACCAGCTAGAACACTTTGCAGTGAAGAAATGGGCCAAAATCCCTAGTGGGACATGTGCCAACCTAGGTAGCAACTTATCAGAGCCTGTTGTCAGTTTTGGTTCATAAATTGCACCATATTGACTATTAATGATCAGGGGGCTAATAATTCTGTCCTTGTCATGTTTGCCCTTTTTTGTTTAAACTCATCGTAACAATAGAAAAATCCAAATTCAACTCATTGAACATTATCTCCATCAGTGTATTTGTTTCCAGAATAACAGAAACGGTTAATAATGGTCATTCTTACTGAGAAATCAAGAGAAATGTCTAATTTCAGGAGGGGGGCTAATAATATCGTCCTTACTTATTAATGAAATGATGTTCTGTCTAAGGTATCTGTTTTTCCATGCTTCTTGCTATGCTTCTGTTATTCTTTTTTTGAAGAAGGGATGAATGATAATGTCGTCCTTTGTTGAAATGCTATCTTATGCCTCTTTTCCACTGGCGGATTTCTGGTAGGCCTACAGCTCGAAAACAGCGCGACTCAACCACCCCTTTTTGCTCTTCAATTTGGCACAACACAGCTCAATCGTAAAGCAAACATTGGCAGTTGAGTCGCACTGTGTCAAGCTATAGGCCTATCAGAAAAACAGCAGTGGAAAAGAGGCATTTGTCACCCATCACTGGCTACAACAAAGAACATCAATTTGCATTGGGAATTCCCAAAATGATGGCGGAATAATTTCAGCAATGACAACAACCAGCGAGCCCCATTGCCACAAAGTATAATATACATATATATTACACAAACGAGAACGACTCAGACGCCAAAGTAATCGTTCATTATACTCTATGCAGTTCTCTAGACATTTACACAAATCTCAGCAATTCCTCTGGATGTACTACAGCATTTATTTCAGAGAGAGCTACTGGGTCATTTCACGTGAAATCAGACGCTTTGGGATCCGACCGATCCGGATTTCAATCATACTTGGTGTGCCTTTTTAGTAGCAAGGTAGCACCCCAGAACTGCATTGGTTTGAATCTGACACTAATATTAAGGGAGAAACAGACTAGGAAAGGTTCACATTTTAGGGTAGGACACTATACATTCAGCCTTGAATATATCAGTCAGTGTTAGTCACAAAAAGATGCCTGTGGTATTGTTTGAAAGCTCTTTTCTGGCTCTACATATTACACAATCAGCTTGGAATACAACAACTCTCAGAATATGAATTATGATAAATTGAAAAATTAAAAATTGAATATCTAAAAAAACTATATTTCAAAATGGCCAGTTCCTTGTCCAAATGTAGCCGGCAATGTCATTAGCAACACCTCAAATGCTGGTGTTCGGTTCTTTATTCATTTCAGAGAGAATTTGACTCACAAATATGGCATCATACAGACCACTTACTAATAATATGGTAATACCATAGTAGCATCACATGACAAAACAAAAACAAAACAAAAATGGTCAGTTTCCATGGTCCCAGGTTTCAGAAACTAAGGCAGATGTCCATTTATACACACCAAATGATGATATGTGAATGTTTGAACATTCCTTCTCTGTGTACCTGTGTCATCTTCCCTTTACCGTACTTTAAAGAGATAATCAATGGCTACACTCTCATTTTGTACTCTACCAGTGCATTTGAAGCAGCAGCTGTGTCTTTTGTAGATAATATATAAGTACGTCCCGTTGCAGTTAGGTTCCACTACCAGAAGCACATCCTGATGATCCATGACAAGTCTATCTGGTCTGAAGGGAAAAGTGAAGGATGGAGATGGTCCATGAGGATGCAGGAAGTTCAGTTTCACCTCTCCAGTGCTCGGCATACATTCCTCAACACATGCTAGCCACCAGTAGCCATCATATACAGCAACAACATACCCTTAGATGCTTGAAAATGTAACACATTCCTTTACTGAGCTCACTCTTTCAACTCCTTCTCTAAATGCGGAAAATGGCCTAATGTCCATTGAC
>NW_026945429.1:0-1975 GCF_034702125.1 Engraulis encrasicolus | reverse complement strand
CTATGCACTCCAGACATCCCAGAAACCTTGCTGACGAGAGGCAGTTTTCTAAAGAAGAGGGAGACCAGATACATCCAGATTGTTTTGTTAATCTCATCTCCAACTACAGGAAACATCTGGTTGAGGTTATTGCGACTAACTTAGGGGTAAAACCTATTGAATGCAAGGGTGTACTTACTTATGCCGTGCTGTCCTGTGAATGTTTACATCTTATGGCCAATGAAAATATGAAAACTTGTAAATGTTTGGGTTGAATTAGTTAAAGCAGACTCTGGTTGTTCCTTCTTGTGATTTCCGGGAAGATCAGACCATGTTTTATGACCAATTTTGACAGAAAGGTAAGAAATTTCAAAGGGTGTACAAACTTTTTCCTGGGACTGTATGTGTATGCACTCTACACTTCTGCATATACTAAGGCTTACAAGGCTGCATCCATATGCATCAGTTTGTTTTGGATTTGTGTGTGCAATAGGTTTATATCCATTCCAAATCACTGCAGTAGTGGGAAGCTGTCTGTAACCACCCCCTCCTCTCAACAAAGCCAACAAAAAAACAAAGCAAAATAAGAACAAGAAAAAGCAAAAACGACAAGATATCTCATCAGAAGGTTTTTAGAGCCTGCGGCAACGAAGCACCGCAGTGAAACAAAGCCGGCTTCAATTAGCACATTCTAATGCTCTGGCAAGCTGAAGAAAGCGGAACACGAAAAATACGCCTCAAAGATTTAGATAAGGAGAGAGAGAGAGAGAGAGAGAGAGAGAGAGAGAGAGAGAGAGAGAGAGAGAGAGAGAGAGAGAGAGAGCTCGCCGGTGCAGGGCCGTGCCTGTCTGGGTGTAGATATGATGGTGCCCGGCTGATCGTTACCACTCCCCATTGGTCATTGTCTGGTGATCTTAATCAATATGCTGTGCCACTGATACACCACACTAATCCATGTGGAATCCATAGCCCTCTACTCTACATCACACTGGGCAGGATTAACTTCTACCGTACGTCATTGTTTCTGAAGAATTAAGACATGCCCACATTCACATGCCTGTACACTCTCTCACTCTCTCTCTCTCGCTCTCGCTCTCTCGCTCTCTCGCTCTCTCGCTCTCTCGCTCTCTCGCTCTCTTTCTCTCTCTCACATAGCAATAACTGGATACATACATTTGGATGTGCGTGCATGGACATACACTTTTGAACAATCTCTGAACTATGACCTTTCTATCTTCTTCTGGCATCATAAGGCTGCACTGTATAATGAAGCTGAATCTCTCTACCCTGAATCTACCCTCGCTTCCTTTCTCACAGCATACAGACAGACTGACTGTGCTCATATCATATGAATACTAAAAGATGCAGTACACCTACGATGCAGACTGTATAACATAACTGAAGTATGCTCCACCATGAACTCTTATTCCATGCACACACTTTCTCTGCCTTCCCATTAAGAAAAAGATCCTCAATTTGACATATGCTCATATGCTCATACATAATAAAACATGCAATACACTTACAAACGTAATGTGATTGTTAGACCCACACGTACACACAGTATACTCACAATTATTCATACAAATCCACATGTAAATGCACACACACACACACACACACACACACACACACACACACACACACACACACACACACACACACACACACACACACACACACACACACACACACACACACACACACACACACACACACACACACACACACACACACACACACACACACGCACAAACATTTTTAATTCCCTCCACAGAAAAGGATGAGCACTAAGTCCAGCACTAAGGCACACTCGTAATGCAGTAACGAATTGACAAGGCACAGTGAATTTGTCATGGCCCACTATTTTGCCACTGAAATAATTAGACACACTCTCACACACTCCCACACCAACCACACACATGTACATACTTTCTCTGTCTTTCCATTAAGAAAAAGATCCTCAATTTGACATATGCTCATATGCTCATGGGTA
>NW_026945428.1:77500-80000 GCF_034702125.1 Engraulis encrasicolus | reverse complement strand
AACACCACCTTTGACCAGATTTAGATGTCTGAGGTCTGAGCTTGGAGTGAAAATGTGACTTGGTCCCCAAAGGCGCCCCCTTGTGGCAGCATACTTAACTGTTTAGTAGTGGAGGAGTTAACTGCCCAGATAACCCATAATAGTTCACTTTGGTATGCAAGTATGAAATTCGGCACAAATGTTCATTAGTATGCACAATTTGGCGTTGTCCAGGCAGAAATCCAAGATGACCGTCATTTTTTTCAAGATGGCCACCCTCTTCAATTGAAAATAAGTCAAAAAATAGTTCCCTTTGGTAAGCAAGCATGAAAATTGGCACACACATTCATTAGAATGCACTCTTTCAGTAGAGGGTGTTGGCTGTGCAAAAATCCAAGATGACCGTCATTTTTTTCAAGATGGCCACCCTCTCCAATTGAAAATAAGGCCAAAAATAGTTCACTTTGGTATGCAAGCATGGAAATTGGCACACATGTTCATTGGAATGCACTCTTTCAGTAAAGGGTGTTGGCTGTGCAAAAATCCAAGATGGCCGCCATTTTTCAAGATGGCCACCCTCTCCAATTGAAAATGAGTCAAAAAATAGTTCCCTTTGGTATGCAAGCATGAAAATTGGCACACATATTCATTAGAATGCACTGTATTGGCATAGGTTATTGGCGGCGTAAAAATCCAAGATGGCCACCCGCTACACTTGTAAATAAGGCCAAGAATGGTTCACTTCATGATGAAAGCATGCGGTTAGGCACAGGTGTTCATTAGAATGTACTCTTTCACAAAATATATTGGCAACACAAAAATTCTAGATGGCTGCCATTTTTCAAGATGTCCACCCTCTCCTCTTGAAAATAAGGCTAAGAATACTTAGCTCAATGATGCAAGAATTAAATATGGGAGAAATGTTCATTAGAATCCTCTCTTTCAGAACAGTGTGTTGGCCATGGAAAAAAAATCCATAGTGGTTGCCCCTTTTCACTCATATACTAGATGGCCTAGTTGACTTAATGATGCAAACATGACATTAGGCACACCACGCTTTTTTAGAATCCACTCTTTGAGTAACAGGGTGCTGGCTAAAGGAAAATGGAAGATGGCTTCATTACATCAATGATTCCTTATAGTTAACTGATTTGTAGTATCTATAATTACTTCATGAAAAACGGAAAGCATAACCGTATAAATCAAAGTCCAATTTTTCTCATACAATAGCAAACTTTTTCCGTATCATGGAAAAAAAAAACACTTGAAATTATGAGAATCCCTCAGCAATTTCTTCCTCCGTCCTTGGCTGAAGGGCCATTGAGCAAGGCACCTAACCCCACATTGCTCCAGGGACTGTAACCAATACCCTGTACCAGGGCACCTAACCTCACCCTGCTCCAGGGACTGTAACCTATACACTGTAAAATTGGTGAGCCACTTTGAATAAAAAAAGTGTAATTAAGAGTGTAAACTAAGAGTAATGCAATGTTATTTAAAATTCAATATAAGGTATGTAGTTATGCTGTTCCAATATAACGGCTGTGATACATGTACATAATTCCACCCGCTCTCAACCTGCTCTCTCGCCTCGCGTGGTGACGTATCATCGTTTCCCGGTCAAATTAGCTTAGCTTAGCAAATGCTGTGGTCAAACAACCGTCTCTCTTCAATCACAAACACTGTATGTACAAATAAAAATGATGAAACAGGAGCGAATATATTGGTCACCTTAACCCAAGTGTCATTTATTTTAAAACCATCTGTGAAAAACGATCGGCAGATTTGACACCACCGAAATCAAAACAACCTCCATTTTTAATATCCCAGTAGTGCTGGTGACGCACGTGACGTCATGGCGTTGAAAGCTCTCCCATTGGTTAACGCTTCGCGGTGCCGCTACATTTTTCAGCCAAGCTCAACTTTCTCGCCTCGCTCGCCCACCGCCCGCCACCCTCGCTTCCCTACGTCACCACCTCTCGCCTCGCTGCCGCGTCCCAACGGAAAATAATGGAACGCCACGCTTGTACCGCGTTGGAAGCGCCCATGTAAATCAGGCGTAAGGCATGGAGGTATGCTCTTTCCTTATAAGGCATGGAGTTGTGCTGTTTCCTTATAAGGCATGGAGTTATGCTGTTTCCTTATACGGCATGGAGTTATGCTGTTTCCTTATACGGCATGGAGTTATGCTGTTTCCTTATACGGCATGGCGGTATGCTGTTTCCTTATAAGGCATGGGGGTATGCTGTTCCAATATAAGGCATGGAGTTATGCTGTTTCCTTATACGGCATGGAGGTATGCTGTTTCCTTATAAGGCATGGGGGTATGCTGTTCCAATATAAGGCATGGAGTTATGCTGTTTCCTTATACGGCATGGAGGTATGCTGTTTCCTTATAAGGCATGGAGGTATGCTGTTCCAATATAAGGCATGGAGGTATGCTCTTTCCTTATAAGGCATGGAGTTGTGCTGTTTCCTTATAAGGCATGGAGTTATGCTGTTTCCTTATACGGCATGGAGT
>NW_026945428.1:52500-72500 GCF_034702125.1 Engraulis encrasicolus | reverse complement strand
ACAGTCGGGAACAACAGCACAAGAAACATGGAGGAATATTAAGGTATGAAGACATACAGGCAAATCAGAAAATAATTTAAACCGAACATTATTAATGCCGCATGTGTCCTTGTCTTATCACTGCGCTAATAAGTCTCGAGACTTTCACAAGACAGACTGACGTGTTTTCCTCTCGCCTTGGTCATTTTAATGTCCACTAGTACTACTACTAAGTATTGTACTAATGACAAATCGCAAAACAAGTCAGTTGAGATGAACTTCGCTACTTTATTTTCAGGTGAAGGTTTTCAGTGGCATTTCCAAACGCACGCTGATGTGCCGGTAGCTCTTTGCCAATCCTCTTCCCAAGACTAGCGCTGTCAGATTCTTGGTGTGCGTGAGACACAGGTGACACGTGACACAGGTGCTTCATGGTTATTGTAGGCTCGCGAAATCACATTGTATTGCTTTTGTAGCAAAGACAGTCAGAGGGAAAAAATACAAAATGCTGTGCCTCATCATTCAGAATAGTAACGGACCCGCCAGAATGGCTAGTGAACCTTCGGTATCTACTATCCAACGCCGAAATTCACCCGCATTTGGCTAGCTGGCGGGTGTTAGTGTCAAGCCCTGCTACTAACACATATTAGTGGAAGCAACAGCAACTTTGAGCGATCAGTGTGTTCATTTGAAATTCCGCCCTGTTTGTGTGTGTGTGTGTGTGTGTGCGTGTGCGTGTGTCACATTGATTCAGCTCTGGTGTCAGTCAGACTTATAATCCTCCTTTAAAGACATTCACACTTCACATTAACACTGCAGCTCTGTGTGTGTGTGTGTGTGTGTGTGTGTGTGTGTGTGTGTGTGTGTGTGTGTGTGTGTGTGTGTGTGTGTGTGTGTAGAGTAAAGCCGAATAGACAAGAGTAGAGTAGAGTAGTCTTTGTGTGTGCGTGTGTTTGTGTGTGCGTGCGTGCGTGCGTGCGTGCGTGCGTGTGTGTGTGTGTGTGTGTGTGTGTGTGTGTGTGTGTGTTTTTGTGTGTGTGTGATGATGTTTTGTTATGCCTTTTCTTGTCTTATCCTCTTTAAAGCGATGTCTATTTTGGATAATAAACTGGAGATTTGTCACCCGTGTCACACTGCTCTGTGTAAAGGGCTTGTCACCCGTGTCACACTTCTGTATAAAGGGCTTGTCACCGTCTTAATATCCATGACATTACGAGAGCAGAACACACACACACACACACACACACACACACACACACACACACACACACACACACACACACACACACACACACACACACACATATATCCATGACATTACGAGAGCAGAATCTTTTATCCAAAGCAGCTTGCTCTTATTTCAGGCCCCGTAGTGCTGTGATACCAGAGGTCAGTGTTGCTGTGATATCACTTTGTTTGTGCGTGTGTGTGTTTGTGTGTGTGTGTGTGCAGTGGAGTGTAGCACTGGTGTGTGTGTGTGTGTGTGTGTGTGTGTGTGTGTGTGTGTGTGTGTGTGTGTGTGTGTGTGTGAGGTGTGTGTGTGTGTGTTTGTGTGTGTGTGTGTGTGTGTGCATGTAGTGGAGTGTAGCACTGGCGTGCCTGTGTGTGTGTGTGCGCGCGCGTGTGTGTGCGTGTGCGCGCGTGTGCGTTTGCGCGTGTGCGTTTGCGCGCGCGCGCGCGTGTGTGTGTGCGCACAGTGTGTTTCAGGCCCCGTAGTGCTGTGATACCAGAGACGATGAGTGTGTTTACGACCCCCTTCGTTATTGCTACTAGTCAGGCCATCTGCAGTATTCATATCGTTTCTGCGCTCCGGAGAAATCAGGAGCTCCACCCACTTTGTAGGGAACTAATCAAATTTGAGCAGCTTGAATGGTCCCGTGTAGACGCGTGTTCAAGGCAGTGACGTGGTTTAAGGTTCGACTGGGGCCTCCGCAACGGGGGGCAATCGCTATTCCGACATAGAGCTATTCCGACATGCCGCTATTCCGACACTTTTTAGGGGTTAGGATTATGGACTCAGTTTTTGGCATCTTTGAATGGGCCGGACTCCTGAACTCGGCGGTGAACTGCTGCAACCACACGCCACAGAAAACATCCATTCAGGGGAATACTGAATCTGGCACGACAAATCTGGCACCCAAATTTGTGGTCTGAGAGAGCTATCTTAGCATAGGTGGCATTTTGACCACAGGGTGGCGCTCCTTGACCACCTGAACACTGGACCCCTAGGCCACGCCCCCCGGACTTCGTATTTGGTAATCAGACCTACTTTTCGGCACTTACTCTAAAACATGCAGGGACACTCCCTGGACCCCTAGGCCACGCCCCCCGGGGTGTCAGCTATTCAAAACTTGTGTCAGCTATTCAAAACTGAGTTTGGAGCAATGCCAAAAAAGTGAGTCCGAATGCCAAAATCTAAGTCTGGGGGGCAAGGTCTAGGGTCGGGGGACTTGTGTCAGCTATTCAAAACTGAGTTTGGAGCAATGCCAAAATTTAAGTCTGGGGCCAAGTCAGAAAGATTAGGGTGGGCCCCCTCTTGGAAAAAGCTGGCTGGGCTGTTTTGGCTGCCATTGCGAGAGTTCACAAAGGTCAGAGTTAGGAAGTTAGGAAAGTAGACCTTGTTCTCGGCTTTCTCCCATTGCTTAGACTCTTCCTGTTGGAATTGGACATTTCGGCCTACCACGTTTCAAGGTACGGTCTCGCGCTACCGGATCACGGTACAGTAGGGGACGCCGTCGGACAAGGCGGTTTTCCGAAAATTTTCCGACTTTTTGGGGCCGATTCGCAGGGGGGTCACTTGACGTTACGCAACTTTAACGAGGCCGAAACAGATCAAACGCAGCTCAGGTAGATAGCCCTGACGGAGACGAAGCGGGAACAACTTTCCCGACGTCTCTGCGACGTTCCTACGTGAAACGACGGCCCGCCACGGAAGCATAATTAATTGGGCCTAGTCGATTAAACGCTATTTATTCGTATAAAATCAAGGGAACGTCGTAGAGAGACGTGCCAGGCGCCGTCGTAATCGGGTCGTCTCCCCGAACGCTTGGAACTCGGCCGGGGCTCTCTACGACGTTCCCGTCCAAAGCTGCGGACGAAAAGGGCCGAAACTCTGACCGGAGGAGGCAAAGTAGTCCTCGAAACAGGAGGCCTGTTAAATTCCCAGAAAAAAAAAGAAAAAATTAAGGGAAGGTCGTAGGGAGACGTTTGAGGATGCGTTTTAATCGGCCCGCCGCCCCGAACGCGTGGACGTTCGAAGCGTCTCTTTACGACGTTCCTGTTCAACATGGCCGCCCCCAACGCGCCCGGTTTTTAAATACCTTGAAAAAATTGCCAAAAATCAGGGGTTTGTCATAGAGACATGTGCGAGGATGCGTTGTAATCGTCTAGAGGCCCCGAACACCAGGCCGGGCCCCGATTCATTTTTTCGAAAAAATCGAAAATTTGAACGTGTAAAAACTTCGTAAATTCGTCTGTGAAAGACGCGGCCAACAAAAAACGGTACCGTAATTATCGTATCACTACCACAAACGCGGGGAACTTCACCCGGTCTCTCTACGAAGCTCCTGTCCAAAACAGCGTTGAAAAATCAACGCTAAATATTCGCTAAAAATCAAGGAAAGGTCGCAGAAAGTCAAACGAAGATGCGTTTGAATCGCCTAATCGCCCTGAACGCGTGGAACTCAACGGTAGCTTTCTACTGTAAAATCGCGGCCCCGAACACATTCGCTTTAGGCCTCAACTAAAAATAAGCACAAATAATGCAAAAAAATTAACGCTAGGTCGTAGAAAGCCAGGAGTGGGTGCGTTAGAAGCCTCTCGTTCCCCTGAACGCGTGGAAATGGACGGCTTCTTTCTACGACGTTCCCATCCAAAATGGCGGCTCTGGACGCGTTTGGGGCCTAGGGTTAGACTTCAATGAAGGACATGTTGTAGAGAGCCAAGAGAGGATGGGTTTTTATCGGGGCGACCCCCTGAACGTGGCAAAACCATCCCCGCGTTTCTAGCCCTTTCCTGGACAAAGTTGACCGCGAGTGTATAAAAATTCGTGAAAAATCACACGAAGGTCCCAGCGACCCCAAATTTCACAGGGACCCTAATTTGAGAGTGCCGAAACTCGCTGAAGTGTCCGCGAAGCCGTACGATGTTTATTTCTGTGTGTATTTGAATGCAGGAGGCCCAGACTGCATTTGCCGGAAGTTAAGTCTGTTTGCGTATCCATCCAGACTGCATTTTCCGGAAATTAGGTCTGTTTGCCTATCCATCCAGACTGCACCAGCTTCCAGGTACCGCAATACATATGGGATTCCGGAACCTCAGTGCCCCATACCAGAACCTCAGTGCCCCATACCAGAACCTCAGTGCCCCATACCACAACCTCCGCAGGCCCCACGACGCACAACGACTTTACGCACGGAAACGAACGCGCCACGACTTAGCAAACATTACGGCTAGTTTCGGCATCCTCAAATTAGGCTACCCGAGAAATTTGGGGTCTCTGGGACCTTTGCGCGATTTTTCACGAATTACAATACACTTGCTTGCGAACCCTAGGCCTCAAAGGTCAACTTTGTCCTGGAACGGGCTAGAAACGCACGAGTGGTTTCCTATCGTTCGCGGTGAGGAGACGAAAAAAATGCACCCTCATTTGTCTCTGTACGACTTTTCGTTGATTTTTGGCGAATAAATCTTCATTATTTCGACAGGCCTAATGCAGAGTGCGTCGGGGGCCGCCATTTTGGAATGCAACGTCGTGGAAAGAAGCTGTCGAGTTCCACACGTTCGGGGGGACCAGACGATTCAAACGCACCCTCTCTGGGCTCTCTGCATCTTTCCCTTCAATTTTTAGTATTATTTTCGAGTATTTTTAATTGCGGCCTAGCACGCATGCGTTCGGGGCCGCCATTTTGGAACGTGACGTCTGTCCTCTCCACCTCCAACTCCTCTCTCATCTCCTCACATCTCCTCTCCACTCTTGTCTTCTCCTCTCCTGTCTCGTCCTCACATCTCCTCTCCACTCTCTTCTCCCCTCTTTTCTCCTCTCCTCCTCTCCCATTTCCTCTCCTTCTCTCTCCTCTCCTCCTCTCTCCTCTTCTCCCATTCCCTCTCCTTCTCTCTCCTCTCTTCCTCTCTCCACTCACCTCTTCTCTCCTCCTCTCTCCTCCTCCTCCTCTCCTCCTCTCTCCTTCTCTCCACTCACCTGTCCTCCTGAAAGAATAGCATATAAAATGTACAAATCTAGCCTGCTGTCTGGGCTGCAGTTTGTCTGAGAAGGAGAGTGAGGTGAGAAGGGCCAATTGGGCTCGAAAGTCCCGCCCCTTAGTTCCGCGTTTCACGGGACCTAAGCTGACCATCTAACAACGTGGTAGCGAGTAAATATCTTCCGATCTCAGTCATGATATGCGCTGGGCTACAAATATGCTGTTTAAGATGATAGATAAAGATTATTCATGCAGAAGTATCAATGTTTTGTTCCGAGGCCGTCGGCATGGAAAATGTGAAGAAACACAGCTTTCTAAAAAATGTGGGGGTTCATACGAAAAATTAAGCAAAAATATCAGAAACAACATATATGGAGCTCGTGGCACAACTCGAAGGGGATCGAAATGCCATTTTAATACCGCCATTGGATTACATGCTACGATTTTCGGCTAAAAACGCTGTTGAGGTCCCATGAAATCGGGGGAAGTGACGTCACTTTCGAGCTCTATTAGCATATGTAAAGAATCTATGTCTGGCCCTGGGTCCATCAGGCTCAGTGTGTGTGTGTGTGTGTGTGTGTGTGTGTGTGTGTGTGTGTGTGTGTGTGTGTGTGTGTGTGTGTGTGTGTGTGTGTGGAATGCAAATACTAGCTAAAATCAAAGAAAGGTCGTAGAATGTCAAACGTCAAAATTCAAAAGTTTTTATTGATTACAAACATAAACAAGTGAACAAATAACAATATGAATTAAAAAATAACTCGTAAAAAAACAAAAAAAGATTGATTTTATATATTTATTATATACATTATTATTATTATTCATATATATCTTCTCCCTCCTACTCCTCCTCTTCTTCCTCCTCGTCGTCCGCGAGATATCCATCGTCCACCTCAACTGTGTGTGTGTGTGTGTGTGTCTGTGTGTGTGTGTGTGTGTGTGTGTGTGTGTCTATTCTGTCTAGTTTGGCTAATAGTGAGCTGCTCAGAGACGTTGTAGTGATGGGTGGTCACTGCCTCCTGCCTTCTCCTATGCAAAACACACACACATACACCATACACACACACACACACACACACACACACACACACACACACACACACACACACACACACACACACACACACACACACACACACACACACACACACACACACACACACACTATGCACACACACACACACACACACACACACACACACACACACACACACACACACACAATATGCACACACATAAACAGACACACACAGACACACAGACACACAGACACACACACACACACACACACACACACACACACACACACACACACACACACACACACACACACACACACACACACACACACAGTGAGGTGGAGCAGGTTGGGGAGCAGGTTGTGAAGCTGGTTGTGGAGCCATGTTCAGTACTGGGGCCTCCTCCCCGTCTGAATTAGAGACTTCTTCTCCGAGGGAAATGGAAATGGAGGGAAGTGAAAATAAAATACTTAACACAATGTGTGTACAAAGTAATTGAAATAGTTATATAATAATATATCTCACCTCAGACACACCGCCTGTGGAATAATCACTGCAGTGTGGTCTGAAATAAGCCATCTGGAAAAAAAATGTGGTTTTAGCCAATCAATGACATGAGGTGTGTGTGTGTGTGTGTGTGTGTGTGTGTGTGTGTGTGTGTGTGTCTGTGTGTGTCTGTGTGTGTCTGTCTGTGTGTGTGTGTGTGTGTGTGTGTGTGTGTGTGTGTGTGTGTGTGTGTGTGTGTGTGTGTGTGTGTGTGTGTGTGTGTGTGTCTGTGTGTCTGTGTGTCTGTGTGTGTCTGTGTGCATGCATGTGTGTGTGTGCACCCCACCCTCCATTTTAATGACAATAAATTATAATATAACCAATAATACCAAAAGTATTCGTTAAAAACGAAGGACGGTGTTCATTTCTGTGCTAGACTGAGTTTCCGAAAACTAGGTCTATTTTCCTAATTCTCCTAACTAACTTTTGTTAGTCTCAGTTTGTGGATGGGTTTTAATCTGGGAGGCACCCTGAACACGTGGGACTTTACGGTATCTTCCTACGACGTTCCTATCCGAAATGGCGGCCCTAAACTAAAAAATTAAGGGTTAGTCCATCCAGACTGCATTTTCCGGAAATTAAGTCTGTTTGCCTATCCATCCAGACTGTATTTCCCGGAAATTAAGTCTGTTTGCCTATCCAGTCTTACTTGCTCATCCAATTTGAATTCTGACACGCTCGGATGTTAAATGCCACACCTTGAGCACCGTAGACGATTCAAATGACACCCCATACGTGTCTCTACGACCTTCCCTTGATTTTTGGGAATATTTTTTAAATCGACCAATCACATCACTCCTTCAGGCAGGCAGTATATTTAGGGCTCAACACAATTTTTTTCCTCATTCTGCCTTGGACACAGAGGGGAAAGGCTGCTTCAGAGAGCTCCAGACCTCCAGGCTCATCGCTGCAAGTCTTGCACCCAAGGTAAGTGCTCCTCTGTGGGGCTGCTCTTCGGACGCGTGGGCCTCTGGTTCTCTGGTTCTCTGGAGGTGTGGCGGCGGCGGCGAAGGCAGCGGTGGCTATCGGGACATCAGAACATCAGAACGTGGTGACGGTGGCGGCGGGGGCGGCAGGCGGCGGCGGCGAAGGTGGCGGCGGCCATCAGAACATCAGAAAAAAGGGCGGAATAGCTGTAATTAGCGCTATTTGTAAAAATTTTCTTTTTAGCTAACTTGAGAACCGAAGGTCGTTAAAGGTTTTCATTGTTTTTTTTGTCGTCATAGCAACACGCTCCGAGGAATTAGCCGCTAGTTACTTTTTCTTTAATAACTTTTGAACCGTACGTGCTACAGACTTCCCGTTTTTTTTCTAGAGTATCGTGGTAACATGCTACATCTAATTAGCTAAGGCAAATTGTACAAATCGGTTTTTCTTACGTTAACTTTGGAACCGAAGGTCGTAGAAGGTTTTTGTTGATTTTTTTGTTGTCATAGCAACATGCTACGAATAAATAGCTGCTAGTTAGTGTTTGTTTAACCATTTCTGAACGGTACGTGCTAGAGACTTCCCCTTTTTTTTTTTGAGTATCGCAGCAACATTCCACATCCTGTACTTGTACATGTGTTCTCTAGCCAATGAGAGTCTTCCATTCGGTTTCTCTTTGTCCAACTGCTCATTTCAGTCAAGCTCCAGCAGAAGGAAGGAGAAAGAGACAAAGAGAGAGAAAGAGACAACCAAAATGTCTGAAAGGAAGTAAGTTTGCTTTTCTGCTGTTTTTTTAATTGCTGAGTAATCACTACAGTACAAGAGTTCATTTTGTACACTATTTGTGTGGATTAAAGTCATTAGACTTTCAATGCTGAAGACAACTCTTTTTTCGTCGGTTAGCGCCTTTCTTTTGTAATGACTGTGTACCTACCCATGAGGAAGGGAGTTTGTAGTACCTTTGTGTGTGGAGCAATGTCATTAGACTTTAAAGTACAAAACTGAGGCCAAGTTGCAATTCCACAGCATTAGGAGATTCCAAAAATCGAGTCTCTTGGTCTAACCCATTTGCTGATGACTTGCAAGGGACTGCATTTCCGGAAACTAAGTCTATGTCCCTAACCTTCATCTAACTTTTTTGTTTTTCTTTTCATTATTCTTTGCACGTTTTCACTTATGCAATTACTTGTTCTTCAGAGCAACCTTATGCACCTTATGCAGCAAGTCCTACAATTGGATTGGGCAGCATCTGGCTAAGTTTCACGGCGTCAGAAACCCAAGAGAAATGAAGCTGCTGAAAATTTTGTTGACGGGACGGCGAATTTTATTTTTTGTACAATATAGTATCAACTCAATGTCAGATGTACTAACCCTTGATGATAGTGTATTTTGTTGAGTTCTGTTCATTAAGCTTTATTTTATTTTATTATTATTGGATGTAAGGAACATTTAGAGTGTTTGACCTGCTGGCAAACATATGATCGCCTTGACAAACATTTTAAAGGATGGCACAAGGAGTGGACGGTGAGGGTGATGCTTTTTGAACAGATTTTTGCATACACAACATTGGGAATATCCCAAATACACTGGCTGTAGCTCCTACTAAATCTTGACGCATATTTCTTATTAATTAGCCTGCGCAACGCCGAGACATGCATATGCAGGCGGTTAAGAAGGTGGTAATAGCAGGCCTGAGAAGGCTGCGGGACTCCAATCCAGTACTAGAACTCACAATGGTGACAACCCTTGACGTAACAGCGGTGAACTTGGAAAACATCCAAGGCCTACCCGTCCCGCCTCCAGAGAATGCCGCTGGCCCGTCCGACGCTGCCGGCTCCGCCAGTGCTGCCGGCCCTTCCGATGCTGCCAGCACCCCCGGAGGTGCCGGCCCAGCCAAAGCTGCCAGCAGCACCTCCAGTGCTGCCCGCCCCTCTGGTTTGGAATGCCCTGGATGCCGAGTTAGGGATGAGACCAACCGAAAATTAAGAAACCGCATCTGCATGTTGAAGCTGTACATCAGTGATTCTCAAACTTTATCAGACCGAGGACCACTTTGTCTCCCCAAAAATGTTCAAGGACCTCCTGTCAACTAAATTGGCAGGTGACGGCTGCTAATTCGCCACTGTTACTTTTGATGCAGATCACTTACTTTTTATTCACATTTACAAGCCTGTCTTATTGTGGTGAAAATATGACTTCAGACATGTTTGGCTATGTAATAATGCTACAAATATAGCCTTCAACTAGTTTGTCTTGGAAAAGTAGAAATCCCCTTGCGGACCACCTGAGCTCTGTCGCGGACCACCAGTGGTCCCCGGACCACACTTTGAGAATCACTGCTGTACATAAACAACATGAACAAGAAGCGTAAAGGGAAAGGCCAAAAGCCAAGAGACCTCGTCGTGGATGTCGATGTGGATACACCAGGCTTTGGTACGCATGTTTTTAAATGTTTTTTTCCCCTGCAGCTCTCCAGAGATTAACTTCCTTTCTTAGCAGAGTCAGCCATGGTCAAGATGTTGACTTAAGTAGAGAAGATCAGAGGTTTAAATCTTACACTTACCTCCCCGTACACCTCAATTCATGGTTGAAGAGCAAGACAACCAAACCCACATCACTCCAGGGACTGTAATCAATATCCTGTACTTATTGGTAAACCGCATTGCAAAACAACTGTCAACTAAGGGAAATGTAATTTAACTACTATATTTTTGTAGAGAAACTCCTCGTGCAATATGCCGACCGAGATTCCCTTAAAAAAGGGACGGCAAAAGACAAGGACAACGCCCATTTCTCATCAACGCCGCAGGAGGCAGCGTGCCTTCTTCAAACCTTCTGTTCTTGACTGATCACAGCAACGTTCATAAGTAAGTACTGACATGTGATTGATGATCACTCTTCTGGTCCTATGTGTCAAAGAGGTTGCCGTTTGCATGAAATCCCTTTGCGGGTGTGGAAAGACCAAGGGCTCAAGCCCACAACTCTGAAACACAAAATTACAAGTGTGCAGGATTTCCTGATGTGGATTGGGAGGGTCTGGCCCCCATGCGTCAAGATCTCCCAACGCAGGCTGGGGGCCTGCTGGAGGAGTCGAGGAGGGAGCTCCGGAAACTTAGGGGCGACGTCACCAGCCACCGAGTGAATGTCCGACGTAAAAAATCTGGCAAGGCTCTCAATATCTGCTTTATTTTATTGTACTTAAATGCATTCTTTTCTATTCCATTAATAAAAGTAAGTCTAAGTCTATTCTATTCTATTCTACATTCCAGACAAAATCCTCCCCCTCGATACTCACAAGAGTTGGATCAAGACATCCAACTCAAACCTTGTGAAATATTTCAGTAAGTCTTTATATAAGTTTGTATATCCAAAATTTTAAGGGTGTTACCGACTTTAAATTGTTAATGCATTATTTTTCCTGTTTTTTTATCTACATAATCTTAGATATCGCCATGAAAAGAAAGACCAGGGTTGCGATACACAAATTTCTCTCCCTGTTGGCCGGCCTTATAGTAGGGGAGACCGGCCACAGGTTGGTCGCGCTCACAAACATGATGGTTGAGGAGGTTGAGGAGGCAAAGAGTACAAAATCGTGTCACATCATCTACGTATGTTTTCATCTCCATTCATCTGTCAAAGCTCTGTCATATATTGTAATGTAATGTAATATAATGTGCAATGTCTGTTTTACTCATTGTGTCCTCAAACAGGTGAAAGACCATAAAACTCGAGCAACCTTTGGCGATGCCCCGCTGACCGTCAGCGACCAGGTCTACGTAACGATCACAAAGTGGTTGGAGGCAAGGAAGAGGCTTGAGGGCTGGGGAGGCCCCCATGTCTTCTCCAGCATGAGTGGAGGGATTGCCCCAGCTCTATTGGAGTTCCACAGGAAAGTTTGGGCTGAATTGGGCATGCCGGGGAATGCGCCAACCTTCAGCGGATTGAGGGATTCAATCGCCACACATGTGAGTCACATTATTTGTGTATGCATGTATTAATGTATGCATTTATGCATGTATGTAGAAGTATGTATAAGCATGTTCTCTTCTTAGGCCGTAAAAACATCCAACACGCTTGATAGTCCTGGACCATCCATGTAGACCCGTTCGCAATTTTGAGTTGGGGGCGTTTCTCACTGGAATTGAGTTACTGGGTTCCTAGACATTAAAAATCACGGAGGTGCTCGTCCACCATAGTGCCAGATTTTTCACAATATGGCCGCCGAATATGGCCGCCATCGCCTATGACAAAAACCTGTGTTTTTTTACTTTTAAACTGTTTATACACATGCCATACATCAATTCTGACCAATTTTTGGAGAGGAAATCATTTCTGACAATTTCATGAGGAGAATATGTGATTGTGACCTTAAAAGGTCATTGTCAAGGTCAAATTTGCTATTCTGAAGAATGTCAATAGACTTTCATTGTAAAAATGAGAAACAAATTCTCAATTATGGTATGAGGAGTTATTTGCTGATATTGCCATGATTATTTTGTGTCAGTATAGTGTCAGTATAGTCCTTAAAAGGTCAAGGTCATGTTCCAGGTCTTTTCCCTATTCTGAAGAACTCGGCCATGTGCTTCCCTATTAGGTCATTATTAAGATTAAGGAATAGCCACTATAAATGTAAACCTAACATTTCCACACAGTCAGAGGACAGGACAGCACATGCACTGCAACAGTCAACACAGAGAGGAGCCCCCACTAGAGGAGAAGTAAGTATGTTGCAGACTCTATGAACTAGAAATGCCCCTCTGTGAATGTGCCCTCTTATAGCACTATTGATGGGAGGAAGAGCATTGATTCCATCACCAATGCTGTACATTTATACTCTGTGATCATCAAATATTACAGCTGTTGTGGTTGATCTGGCCCCAGCCCAGACACGCACCAAGTACTTCCCAGCCAATGTTGCATCGGTCAATATTATGGCCTCTCCTAAGATAGCAAGTACTGGACTGGATCAGAAACCATGGCTGCATGTTTAGTCCCAACCTCGTGCAACCCCCCTACTCATGCAATCATCTCCTTACAGGATATGTTCTTTGATCACAGTTTTTGTCAGTGATGGTCCAAGATGAGAGACTAATTGATGGAGGGGAAGCATTCTCCGCATCTAGCCAGTGCCATACTGCTGGCAAATCTCCTGCATACCAAGTTCCTGGAAATATGGGCTGTAGTGGAGAAGCAATGCAAATGTGTCTGTATCATTTGAGTCTATAACAACTTTTCTGCACTGCTTCACACGAACAGCCCACTCAACATGCACCAGCAACCTGGCCTAAGCCTCATCAACACAGTTCAAGAGTTCTGGAATCTCTTCACCATCAGCTGACTTTGCTGGTAGCACCTCATCAACAAGAACAACAGGGCTGTAGTATTGCCTCTGGTTTGATGATAAATCATGTCTGGAACTAACAATTGGAGATTTCACTTGTTCTCCACAGAGGCCCGGAACTTATCAAGTTGGTGAGGAATGGGTGTTAGTCCGTTCACGCCAATGATGTCAACGGCTGTTGTTGAGTTGGTACACAGCATGCGTTCACCTTCCTTCAATGACATCTCAATGTAGGAGTCACAAGATGGATGAGCTCTGGATGTCAGCAGAGGGATACTGCTGAGTTGATGATGGCAATGATGACAGCACCTAAATTCTGCCAGAGGCATATGACGGATCTTTGACATGAAGTCTACCCGAACATGAGGGCAATAAGTAGACTCAGAGCTTCATTGGGTGAGATTAAGGTGAGGCTCAATTTCACTGACAAGCTTTGACTTGTTAACAACCAACAGAAGGTCACCATCTAACAGGGGTGATGCTGAAAGGACATCATGAGATCTGCTGAATACTCATGCAATGTCCATCCTCAGCAATGTCCATCCTCCTATGTGCCTCAGCTATGTCTTTAGATGAAACCAACTTCTGCTCCTTTACAATGATTGCTAGTGTCTTCTATGGCTGATCTTTGTACTGCAGAAGATTCCTTTTTGAAACAGTTCCACTTATCTTATGTTCTTGAGAACTAACCTATCCTGCCAGTGTAAGCTGAAAACAAGCTTTGGAGACGGTTGCGCAGGCGAGGTGCAACACTCCTGTTAACAACCTGGTTGCTGAGCAGATTGTGCAGTGGAACGGGCGCATTAATGGTCAATGAGTATGGATTCTGCGGATCCACCACAAAGTCTAGCAACAATTACACATTTCGGTTGAATGTAAGGCACGGAGCGGTGCTCAGTGCATGTTGGAGGTGGTATTCTGTCCGCTTCAAAGTGGTGTTGTTGGTGAGAAAGTTGAGGACATCAGTGATCATTCTAATCTGATGGAAAGAACTCAAATTTTGCAGCAACATTAACATTGCGTGTGGCTCCTACTACAAACTGTCCTCCATGACCCTTGCATACTCTCTGAATGCTGCTCAACCTTTATGTCACCTCGCACAGCAGTAAGAGGCTACTGCAGTTACATTCTGCAAAGATTGGCATAGGACGTTATGGTAGCCTCATATTGATTTATTTTCCTTCTCTTTCAGAGACAACAGCATTTTTAATGATGGCCGCCAAACTTCAAAGAATTGGCAGAGCTCTTACTTGTCTTGATTCAAGCTCTCCACTTGCTCAGTCAAGGCCTCAAACTCAAATTCTGGGAATCGTTAATTTGAAGCCAGTGAAGTGTGCAATGCCTGTACCTGTGCAAGCACTGGACAGTCTGCCTTGTCCTTGTGAGTCCAGAATACCTCCCACTGGAGAGACATGCATCAATGCATTATCTAGGCCAGAACCTCGAGGCAATTTTCCCTGATATCTGAGAATAACATGCGTCCAATGGAAAGGGCCAATACAGTGGAAGAGATCCTTGAAGTGCTCCGTCTCATGCAGGTTTCATCACACCAAATTGCCATTGATGCCTGGATCATCTGCCTGCGAACACTGGAAGTTGGATAGGCAGTGTCTGACAGTGGCACACTCAGTAATGGGTCTTGGTATTATAGGAAGGAAGCCAGCACGCATCATTGGCACAACAGCAGATGAGACAAGTGTGTGTACAGCAGCCTGCATCAAAAGGTCTCCTCCTGACACACCAGAGTGAATCAGGCTGATCAAGAATTCATGCTTTCCTGATAAACCTTTTGCAGTGGCAACATGCAGTAATGTTGCTTGTTTGTTTTCAGAATGCAGCAGCATGTCTGGTGGTAGGGCAGGTCGAACCACTGGCTTTGCATGATCAGGTACCTCTTGGCATGGTAAATTCCTCTGCAGTATATAATCAGCTTGGCCTAATTCTGTGCCCGACACTGGAGACTTTTGAAGGTGTCTGTTCACTGAGGCATCCGGAAACAGTAATAAGGCTGCATAGTGTGAACCCTTGGTACCAGAAAGTGATGATTTGTCAGCATAATCAGAGCTGGATGCCTGCCAATGTATATTACATTACACTTAGCTGACGCTTTCATTTATTCAAAGCAACTTACAGTTATTATTTTTCAGGGTATTGGTTACAGTCCCTGGAGCAATGTGGGGTTAGGTGCCTTGCTCAAGGGCACTTCAGCCATGGATGGAGATGTAGGGAGAGGTCAGGGGGGATTCGAACCTGCAGCCCCTAGATTGAAAGACCAACTCTCTAACCACTAGGCCACAGATGCCCCATGTATAATGGATGTATAATCCTCCCTTGTAAGTGCTAGGTATGGTTTTCTGTCGGTTTTTCGAGCATTCCACAACATAGCTAGCAAGAAGACTGGTCAGATCTGATTGTCTGGTAGCTTGAACATGAACCAATCCTGTGAAAAGTTGCGAGAAGGTTCTTGATGTGAAGGCTTTTGCTGTGTGGGAAGCATCATATGCAATGATGTTCGCCTGTTCTAGTGGGGGCTCCTCTCTGTGTTGACTGTTGCAGTGGCTGTCCTGTCCTCTGACTGTGTGGAAATGTTAGGTTTACATTTATAGTGACTGTTCCTTATTCTTAACAATGACCTAATAGGCAAGCACATGGCCGAGTTATTCAGAATAGGGAAAAGACCTGGAACATGACCTTGACCTTGACCTTTTAAGGACTATACTGACACTATACTGACACAAAATAATCATGGCAATATCAGCAAATAACTCCTCATACCATAATTGAGAATTTGTTTCTCATTTTTACAATGAAAGTCTATTGACATTCTTCAGAATAGCACATTTGACCTTGGCAATGACCTTTTAAGGTCACAATCACACATTCTCCTCATGAAATTGTCAGAAATGATTTCCTCTCCAAAAATTGGTCAGAATTGATGTATGGCATGTGTATAAACAGTTTAAAAGTAAAAAACACAGGTTTTTGTCATAGGCGATGGCGGCCATATTTGGCGGCCATATTGTGAAAAATCTGGCACTATGGTGGACGAGCACCTCCGTGATTTTTAATGTCTATGAACCCACTAACTCAATTCCAGTGAGAAACGCCCCCAACTCAAAATTGCGAACGGGTCTACATGGATGGTCCAGGACTATGAAGGCCGTAAAATTGCTGGTCAAATGTGCCACGACCTGACAACAAACCAAAAGTTCTATCAAGCTTGCCCAACACCTGATGAGGTCACTGAAATCAGAGGGCTAATGCTCTCGAAGATGGTAGGGGAGCAGGAGTTGACATATGATGACGAGAAGGAGAATGAGGAGGCAGCAATGGACAAGGAAGACAATGAGGAGCAGGATGAGGAGGAGGAAGAGGAGGAGGACGAGGACCTGAGGGATGAGGAGGAGGAAGATGAGGGAGATTCGGACTGGGGGATGAAGAAGGAGAAAAAGCCGGATGGAGGAAAAGAAAGAGCAAGTGGAAAGAGAAAACGGAAGTCCTCACCGAAGAGCAAGCGATTCGTCAACTCCTCTGATGAAGAGCTTGGGTCACCAAAGCGCAAACACTTTGGAAGGATTGTGTCCTCTGAGGATAGTAGGCAGGTTAAGTGAGTTTGTCATCATAGCGATAACAGAAGCAAAGTTATAGACTCTATAGGGAATTTTTCGATGCATTGGCGGCCATTTTGAAAAAACGTGTTTATTTCCGAAAAAAAGAGTGATCTCACTTGTGTCTTAGGATAAATTTATTTGTATGGCCCCAAGGTACTTCCATGCCAAAAGGGACCTTTGCATCATGACTTGAAGTCAAAGGCCCTTTTTTGTCTTACTAGGAAGAGGAAGAGGTGTTGGAGAGAGAGATGGAGGTGTTGGAGGAAACTCCAAAAAAGAAGCCCAGGAGGTCTCTCTTCACCGTAAGTCTGACGTCCTATTTCTTATTTAGTAGAAAAGTCGCACTCTCAGGTGGGATTCTTGTGTTTTACTCATATTTCTGTTGGAGTTTAGTTTAGTTTAGTTTAGTTTATTTAGTTTAGTTCAACAGGGACCATGCACAATACACATTGATTACAGAAGTAAAAAGATGGCTTGTGCCAGATTATAGCTATATAGCTAATTTCCATCTGCAGTCCCTGGACAGGTAAAACAAATATTAAAATACAATAACATAGACAAGATATAAACAAGTAAGTACACCCATAGGCCATAGGTCAAACACACACACACACACACACACACACACACACACACACACACACACACACACAGACACACACACACACACACGCACGCACGCACGCACGCACACACACACACACACACTAAAATGTCATATAATGTGAGTCATATTTTAAAAACACATGATTAATGTTGACAAGGAGGAAACTCCAAAAAAGAAGCCCAGGAGGTCTCTCTTCACCGTAAGTCTGACGTCCTATTTCTTATTTAGTAGAAAAGTCGCATTCTCAGGTGGGATTCTTGTGTTTTACTCATATTTCTGTCTGACTTCTTTTATCAGTCACCAAAATTCCAGAAAGACGCCGCGGCCAAAGACTTGGCCAGGGCTGAGCGGTTGAAAGCGCACAAGGTACATATTATTTCCTATACTGAGTTTCTGGAATTTTCCCATCCAGTTAGTTAGTTAGGCTTAGGAACTCAGTTTTTGGAATTATACTGAGTTTCTGGAATTTTCCCATCCAGTTAGTTAGTTAGGCTTAGGAACTCAGTTTTTGGAATTATCTCATTCATGGGACTGATAATTTGGCTGAAAAACATTGATGAGAGAGACAGACAAACAAGGATATACAGACTTCAAACTTTAACATGTCTGATTTTTTATTTTCAAAAGAAAAACATTGCAGAAGCCAAGCGCAAATTGGCAAGAATGTCTGTGCCGTTAACACGTCTCACCCCAAGGCGCTTGAAGAAGTGGACAGGTAAGTAACTGGGCCCAATCTTTTTACTTTGTGTGTGGACTGTGCAGTTGAAATAAGGAACTGAATTAATTCAGTGCGCTTTATATGTCGATAGGCCTGGAAACACCCGAGAAGACAGCTGCAGCCGATGCACCCCCTCGTCTGCAGCCGATGCACCCCCTCGTCTGCAGCCGATGCACCCCCTCGTCTGCAAGCAATTTCAGACCGTCGAACCCGTATCGCAGATGCGGCCCCGTTCCTTAACCACCTTCCCTTCAAAGTTTAAAATGTTCTTGTTTTTAATGTTTATTGTTTGAATTATTCAGATACTTTTTTGTTTTAAGATTCAAATGTTTTTTAAGGATCTTTTATCTGTAGCTGTTTTAACTCTAAAGTATGGTTTTAATAACCTAGGTTTTAAAAGAAGTGTCCTTTAATGTTCAAAGTATCTGATGTTGTATCTGTCTGAAGTAGTTTTGACCTAGGGTAAGTATGGTTTTAATGACCAAATGTTTTAAAGTGTCCTCTGTTTTTAGTATCGTAAGTATGGTTTCAACAGTGGTTCAAAGTATCTGATGTTTTATCTGTGTAAAAGTTGTTGCTTTCAATCATGAAAATCTTGAAAAAAAAACTGATTGGAAAAAAAAAGATTTTTTTGGTGCTGTTTTTGCACAACTCTTGTGGTGTAACAGTAACACAGCCACTCTCTGGGTGGAAATTCCAGGTGCAACTCATGGCAAGGGTGTAATCTGATTCAGCCCAAAAAATCTACATAAATTAACCAAACACCAAGATCAAATCTCTATTCTCAACATCAACCATAAAGTGTGAGTACCAAGTCTCTATCCTAGTCACCCGACATACAAATGATATTGAGTTTTTGGAATGTTCCCATCCAGTTAGTTAGTTAGGCTTAGGAACTCCGTTTTTGTAATTTTACTGGTTTTTTGTAATTTTCCCATCCAGTTAATTAGTTAGGCTAAATCATACGAAGGTCCCAGCGACCCCAAATTTCACAGGGACCCTAATTTGAGAGTGCCGAAACTCGCTGAAGTGTCCGCGAAGCTGTACGATGTTCATTTCTGTGTGTATTTGAATGCAGGTGGCCCAGACTGTATTTTCCGGAAATTAAGTCTGTTTGCCTATCCATCCAGACTGCATTTTCCGGAAATTAGGTCTGTTTGCCTATCCAGACTTCATTTCCGGAAATTAAGTCTGTTTGCCTATCCATCCAGACTGCACCAGCTTCCAGTTACCGCAATACATATGGGATTCCGGAACCTCGGTGCCCCATACCGGAACCTCCGTGCCCCATACCAGAACCTCCGTGCCCCATACCTCCGCAGGCCCCACGGCGCACAACGGCTTTACGCACAGAAACGAACGCGCCACGACTTAGCGAACGTTACGGCTAGTTTCGGCATCCTCAAATTAGGCTACCCGAGAAATTTGGGGTCTTTGGGACCTTTGCACGATTTTTCACGAATTAAAATACACTCGCTCGCGAACCCTAGGCCGCAAAGGTCAACTTTGTCCAGGAACGGGCTAGAAACGTGCGAGTGGTTTCCTAGCATTTGGGGTGAGAAGACGCTAAGTCCGGATGCCAGAAACAAAGTCTGGGGTGTCGCCACCTTGTGGTAGAAGACCATATAACAGGTAATAATTAGCATTAGGTTTTTTGGCCGTGGAAGGTCCAAACATTTTTTCGATTGTTTCAGAAAATCCGTAAAAATCCTCCGCACAATCTCAAATAAAGACCTAATACATAATTTTTCAATTTCAGGGTTAATTTTGGCCATTGCCAAAAACTAGGTTTGACAATGACAAAAAGTGAGTCCCATTGCCAGATTTGTGGTCTCCTGCAATATTCATATCGTTTCTGCGCTCTGGAGAAATCAGGAGCTCCACCCACTTTGTAGGGAACCAATCAACTTTCAGCAGCTCCATCGGCGCTGGGTAGAGGTGCGTTCAAGGCAGTGATGTGTTTTAAGGTTCGACTGGGGCCTCCGCAACGGGGGGCAATCGCTATTCCGACATGCCGCTATTCCGACATGCCGCTATTCTGACACTTTTTAGGG
>NW_026945428.1:45000-47500 GCF_034702125.1 Engraulis encrasicolus | reverse complement strand
TTTGTTTTTCTTTCTTTCTTTTAACTGTAATCAAAAATTTACTATTGGCCACACACACACACACACACACACACACACACACACACACACACACACACACACACACACACACACACACACACACACACACACACACACACACACACACACACACACACACACACACACACACACACACACCTGGACAGGTGTACACAGGCCGGCAACACAGTGCTGCCAATTAAAAAAGACTGTCTGTGACCTTTTCAAGGAGATGAGCCCTCATTCTGACTGCGGTGTGTGTGTGTGTGTGTGTGTGTGTGTGTGTGTGTGTGTGTGTGTGTGTGTGTGTGTGTGTGTGTGTGTGTGTGTGTGTGTGTGTGTGTGTGTGTGTGTGTGTGTGTGTGTGTGTGTGTGAAGGTGATGAGGTCTCTGACTGCTGCCTTCAGTCTGAGTGTGTGTGTGTGTGTGTGTGTGTGTGTGTGTGTGTGTGTGTGTGTGTGTGTGTGTGTGTGTGTGTGTGTGTGTGTGTGTGTGTGGTGTGTGTGTGTGTGTGTGTGTGTGTGTGTGTGTGTGTGTGTGAAGGTGATGAGGTCTCTGACTGCTGCCTTCAGTCTGAGTGTGTGTGTGTGTGTGTGTGTGTGTGTGTGTGTGTGTGTGTGTGTGTGTGTGTGTGTGTGTGTGTGTGTGTGTGTGCGTGTGTGTGTGTGTGTGTGTGTAGGTGATGAGCTCTCTGTCTGCTGCCTTCAGCCTGTGTGTGAGTGTGTGTGTGTGTGTGTGTGTGTGTGTGTGTGTGTGTGTGTGTGTGTGTGTGTGTGTGTGTGTGTGTGTGTGTGTGTGTGTGTGTCTGCTGCCTTCAGCCTAAGTGTCCTCTTGGCTCTCTCTAAAGGTCTCAGCATAATAATTGGCACACGCTCAGGTGTGTGTGTGTGTGTGTGTGTGTGTGTGTGTGTGTGTGTGTTTGTGTGTGTGTGTGTGTGTGTGTGTGTGTGTGTGTGTGTGTGTGTGTGTGTTTAGGTGTGTGTTTAGGTGTGTGCTTAGGTGTGTGTTTAAGTGTGTGTGAATAATTGGCACACACTCAAGTGTGTTTGTGTGTGTGTGTGTGTGTGTGTGTGTGTGTGTGTGTGTGTGTGTGTGTGTGTGTGTGTGTGTGTGTGTGTGTGTGTGTGTGTGTTTATGTGTGTGGTATGTGTGTATTTAGGTTTGTTTGAATAATTGGCACACGCTCAGAAAGGGATTATTTAGAGAAGGGTAGAAATGCTGAGCGCAGGGGTTTGACCCCTATGCCATTAAAACACTATGTGTGTGAACAAGTGTGTGCGTGCCTGCGTGCGTGCATGTGTGTGTCCTTGACTCCTTGTATGTGGATACCGGTGGTGTTTACGGAATTATGTCTTGGAATTATGTTTTGGAATTGACATTTTTTTATAGCGTCAGAGCAAAATGTGTGACGGGGCCGCTGAAACATGCTAAAACTTGTTTGAAAGTTGAGACTTTGCTCTCTTAGTGGGTGAAAATCGTGTGTCTCAACAAGCTTTTATTGGCAAGCAAATATGCAGGTAAGTTAAACCGAGGCGGGCATCCACCGAAATCAGCGAGAAATGGAGATATTGAGTTTTTTGTGAAACATTGTGTCCTTCAACTGTTTCAGAATGTCACACAAAACGCTGGTAATTATTCAAAACTTGCCAAATCTAAGCATTCCTCTCTCTCTCTCTCTCTCTCTCTCTCTCTCTATCCATGAGTTCGGCATTTTTAAGTGATATGAACTATCTTCTAAGTATTAACCAACTTTAAGAATGGAAGAAACCATTAATCAGACGATTTGAAATTACCTAGCCCTAGTGGCCAACTTGATCTTATGTCAACCAGATCAAGTGTTTCGTTTACAACAGTTTAAAAAAAAAAAAACCATTAACAGGCTTGAAATGACTTGTCATTTTAGTGACAGTTATAATAAGACGCATGTCATTTAAAACGAGACATTTGAAAAGTCTATAAGTAACTTAGGTACTAAATAGATGGGAAAGAGACTTTGCGGACCAAGCGGCTAGCCAACCAGTCGTCAAATAACAAGGCATCCAACTGGCTAGCTAACACAGAACATACCATGTTGACAACGATCATATTATACAACCATTTAACAAGCCCAACATTGCTCAACATTTCGCTGGTTGATCAAGGAGGCATGGTTAAAAACAAGGCATGTTTTTATTGTGAAAGTGAAGACGCGATTTATTAGAAAACTTGTTTGGTGGCTGCGGTGGTCAAACGCATTCATTCCCTTCATTCAGTACTTGCTGCTTCACCTAAAAGGGGGCGTGTACGTTCTGAAAACTGAGTTGTGACATTGCACCAACTCATGGATAGCTTGGCAGGTTTATAATGTGGCGTCAACTACAGTCGTGGAGAATTGTGGGCCAAAATGCCATCCAAAACAGACCATTACTCTATTATTACGGTGTGTGTGTGTGTGTGTGTGTCTGCCTAATGTGCGCTGTATAATTGTGTGTGGTGCCGT
>NW_026945428.1:37500-40000 GCF_034702125.1 Engraulis encrasicolus | reverse complement strand
TTCTTTGCTCTCCTGTCTCCCCCCGGTGTGTGCGCATTTTGCCTCGTCATTAGTTTTGCGAGTTTGATTGCGAGTTTTGATACTGGTCTGATGGAGGTAGAGTGACATAGCGCATGAAAATGTCAATAGAAACAAAGTTGTGGACATTATTGTGTATGATTTGATTGCTCGAGACATTTTTGGGAGATAATAGTCCATGGTCTGGCAACTAGCCGTCTTCCTCCCCTGCCTTCAGTGTGTGTGTGTGTGCGCGTGTGTGTGCCTGTCGCGTTTGAGAGTTCCACTGGCGCACGGCAAGAGCATATGGCAAGCCGTTTTACAGTTTTTCTTGATCGCTTTAACAACATTTTTTAAACTGACTCACACAAAGTCGTCATGATCACTATTTCAACAAAACAAAAGACACTTTGTGCATATGTGTTAACACATTATTGTTGACTTGACATATTTCCCATTCTTATAACACAGTTTTTGCTAAACAGTTAACGCATGTGCCATTTAAGCAGTGCACACTTCATTGTTTAAGCTCTGATAACCATACAGAAAAATCTACTCCTGACTTTTAGAAATTACCATCAGTTGTGTGAACACACCAGAGCACCTATTTGACACTCCTTCTCAAAAAACTTAATTTAGCAATCAGTCTTTATACACAATGTCTTCTTGTTTGTTGTTGGCATGGAGTTTCTTATTTGCAAATTTGTTGTAAGTGCATTCTCATACTGCAACATCATATTTTACTTTACACATATTTTCTGTAATACCGTTATCAGCATTTAGTACATTCTTGATTACAGTTGTAAAAAAAGGAAAACAAACAAACAAACAAAAACAAAACAAAAACTACATCAAAGCATTCTGATTTTCAATCCAATTCTTTGCAATAAGACATTATTGTTACACGGACCCACTACCTAGCCTACTGACAATTTTACATAAGAAAAGACACACAACTCAAATCTTTATGCAAAGCATTTACTGGGCAAGCTACCTCTCAGTCAGTAGATCCTGATCAAGCAGAGTCAGTGGCTAAGTAAAAGAAACAACAATGGAACTGGCTTGAAAGTTATGTTATTGATAACAGTTTTAAATAACGTCAAAGTGTGTCAACATGATAGCCGTGTTTTGGATTTTTACGACCATTGTGTAATGACTGACTGGGAGTGTTCATACACTGCTATGCATTGTGTATTGGACTGAAGACAGAGTTTGCTTTTATTGCATATGTTAAATATTTTGGAAACATAGTAGCCTTTTGCAAACAAAGATGTTGTGTTTGGAGAATCGGTTTAACTGGTTAGCCCATTGCGTGAACTGGTATGAAAATGTGCTTTTTGGAGTGACAACTGTGTCAAAGCAATCAAGAAAAACTGTAACATATAATAGCCAGAATGGATATGTGTTGCAGTTGCGCATGGAAATGTTCCGTTTCTCCGATGACGTTTTTTTTTTTTTTTTAGCTTCCCCAACAGTCTTGCTGTAGCGCCGCCTATGTGTAGGCCTACCTTATGTTAAGAAAGCTATGACATATGAAACTTATCGGTAGGCCTATTTGACAAATATTTACTAATAATGTAGCTGTATATTTGAAAATCTGATATTGGAAAAGTCAGTGCCTCACCAGCCATAAACTTCACCGCACGTTACTGCTGAATAGGCTACCTGTTCTAATGAAGTATCATATGAATCACATACAACATAGAAATTAAATTAAATTACTGTAAATGTTACATGCTTCCTACAGCATTAAAACCTTGTTAAAAAACAGAAGACAATATAATATGTCTGGTGTGTTAAAGGGACACTGTGTGAGATTTTTAGTTGTTTATTACGTATTATTACTTAGGAAACGTTCATGTAAATATCAAATTTGGCGATAGCCAACCCAGTTTCAATGACCAGCATAGTTGCAATACCTTTTTTCACCAGTTCCTGCAGAGTGTCCCTTTAACGCGGTTACAGTGAGTGTATGACCACTATCTGGCTTCCATTGCTGCCTTCCAAAGGGAATGAGACCTTTTGATGTCTACCTAACAGGGGACACGATGCCCTTGATTTTCATGTTTGTAATATCAGCAAATAACACATATTTTTTTCAAAATAATTATTTTCCTGTCTACGCAGCGGCCTAGCCATAGGCCTGTTGACAGGCCCGCTCATTCATTTGCTGAAAAAACTACAAAACCCAGAGCATTGAAGACTACATCATGACAACATTGCTCTGACAAAACCCAGAGCATTAAAGACTGCATCATGACAACATTGCTCTGACAAAACCCAGAGCATTAAAGACTACATCATGACAACATTGCTCTGACAAAACCCAGAGCATTAAAGACTACATCATGACAACATTGCAAAACCCAGACCATTAAAGGTGCACTGGGTTTAAAAATCTGCTGCTCATTGAAACTGTGTTTCCTATTGCCACATTGGCAATTATAATTATTATTAATAATATTTTCATGAATGTGAAGAGTTCAGATCCAAAACCCCCTAA
>NW_026945428.1:10000-12500 GCF_034702125.1 Engraulis encrasicolus | reverse complement strand
GCAGGAAGGCTAACAAAAGATTTTAAAAAAATAGGGTGTAACATAGTCAAATGTTCTATCAAACAGCTTCCTTGGCGAAGGTCTGCACTTTCTGAGTGCGTTTCTACTTTTGTATAAATAAATAATCCACATTGTGTTTTAAAAAGAGAAACAGGGCTCTAAATGAACACCAGCCAACCGGCCAAATGCAGGTGACATATCAGGTAGAAATTTGTGGCTGGTTAAAAAGACCAACTTACTAACTACCCACTTGCAACCATTACTGAGTGTGTGTTTGGCTGGTAAGATTAAGATCTACTATCCGTTTTGGCGGACGACGAAATAAAAGTTCATTTAGAGCTCTGAGATGCTTATTTTGTGTCTATGCTAAACACTGTCTAAAGCAGCTGTCACCAACGTTGTGCCCTCCAGGAGCTTCTGAGGTGCCCACCAAGGATGTTAATAAACAGTGACTACCAGATTTCAGTTATAGTTAATGCTTATGAGATTATTTATTCTTTATAACCTATATGCAAATTATCATTCAATAATATTGTGATTTGAGAATGATGCCACGACATCAGTATACGATTTTGAACAAAAGTAGCACTCGGGGAGCCCTCAGTAGCCCTCAGCCCTGGGGACCCCTGGTGTAAAGAGCTCTAAGCAGAAGTGACCTAGTACCACGTTCACGGGACCTCAGCCGACTATCTAACAGCCCGGTAGCGAGTAAATATCTAGTGATTCCAGTCATTATATGCACTGGGTTACAAATATGCTGTTTTAGGAGCTAAAATTAGTTTACTTAAGCAAAAATATGGATATTTTGTTGAGATTTCGTCTGCTTGAAAAATGTGAATAAACACCACACCTGCTAAATAAACAGCACACCCTGCTAAATAAACACCACACCCTGCTAAATAAACACCACACCCTGCTAAATAAACACCACACCTGCTAAACTATACACCCAGCTAAACACCACACCTGCTAAACACCACACCTGCTAAACACCACTCCTGCTAAACACCACACCTGCTAAACACCACACCTGCTAAATAAACACCACACCTGCTAAACACCACACCCTGCTAAACACCACACCCTGCTAAATAAACACCATACCCTGCTAAATAAACACCACACCTGCGAAATAAACACCACACCCTGCTAAATAAACACCACACCTGCTAAATAAACACCACACCTGCTAAACTATACACCCAGCTAAACACCACACCTGCTAAACACCACTCCTGCTAAACACCACACCCTGCTAAACACCACACCCTGCTAAATAAACACCACACCTGCTAAACACCACACCTGCTAAACACCACACCTGCTAAACACCACACCTGCTAAACTATACACCCTGCTAAACACCACACCCTGCTAAACACCACAGCTGCTAAATAAACACCACACCCTGCTAAACACCACACCTGCTAAATAAACACCACACCTGCTAAATAAACACCACACCTGTTAAACACCACACCTGCTAAATAAACACCACACCTGCTAAACACCACACCTGCTAAATAAACACCACACCTGCTAAACACCACACCTGCTAAACACCACACCTGCTAAATAAACAGCACACCCTGCTAAATAAACACCACACCCTGCTAAATNAACACCACACCCTGCTAAACACCACCCTGCTAAATAAACACCACACCCTGCTAAATAAACACCACACCCTGCTAAACACCACACCTGCTAAACACCACACCTGCTAAATAAACACCACACCTGCTAAATAAACACCACTCCCTGCTAAACACCACACCTGCTAAATAAACACCACACCTGCTAAGGGACTGTTCGTAATTTACCGGGGGGGAGGGCTGGTGCGTAGGGGGGGGAGGGCCATGATGAAAAAAATGAGGTGGAGGGGAGGGCCATGGCAAAAAAAATCGGAGTTAGGGGGAGGGCCATGGGAAAAAAAAACGGATTTATTTTATTTTATTTTTATTTATTTTTTTAAACAATAATAAAACATGCTCTGAAACACATCGCTTTGCGATGCACGGTCCCGGTGCATATAGCACTGAAGCGTGTATCTGTAGTCAAAAAACTATCAGGTGCAGCTACTGTAGATTGCCCGCGCTGACTCTCTTTCACTGTAGGATTGCTAGTGCTACGGAGGAACATTGAGCATCATAGAAAATGCCCGTGAGCAAATATCAAACTAGCTGAGTTGAACTATATGAGCTAAACAGTTTGGGAAGTTTTGACAATGAATTGGATGGGCATTTCCAGAGGAATTTTGGAGAGGTGTTGTAGTCAACTGGTGGTCACAGCCTCTGGTAAGTCATGATTTTATTTATTGGCACCGCCGTGTGCTTTACATTTGTGTTCAAAGAACTTTTAGACCCCAACCAGACCGGAAAGAACAGTACCTAGGCCTAGACGTACTTTGGTAGAACGGTGCAGTGACGCGAGTTTGTTTTGTTAGCTTGTGGTGTCAAGGTACAGTAGTAATAAAAGTGGTATTAACGGCGATGTGTTG
>NW_026945428.1:0-5000 GCF_034702125.1 Engraulis encrasicolus | reverse complement strand
TGTAGTCTTTAATCAACACTATAGGCCTACACTATTATAGGTAGTCTTTAATCCACACTGTAGTCTTTAATCAACACTATAGGCCTACACTATTATAGGTCTTTAATCCACACTGTAGGCCTACACTATTATAGGTAGTCTTTAATCCACACTATAGGCCTACACTTATAGGTAGTTTTTACTCCAAACTGTAGTCTTTAATCAACACTATAGGCCTACACTATTATAGGTAGTTTTAATGTTCACATCAGGCCCAGTAGTAGCGATGTGGTTAAGATAGACATGTTCAGTATGTTATGCAAGCTAACAAGAGCAACAACAGTTTGATTAAGTAGACGCTGATGCATAATTCCATGTTTGTTGTAGCCTACGGGTATAGTAGGCTAATGTAAGATGATAGATGTTGTTATTATTTATTATTGTTGTTGTGATCTTATTGTGTATGTTATATTTTCAAAGGGCTGACAAGTAGGCCTAAAAGTAACCTGTTGTTACAGCAGCACAGTAGAGGTAACCTGTTGTTACAGCAGCCTAGAGGTCACCTAGAGGTTACAGCAGCCTAGAGGTCACCTAGAGGTCACCTGTTGTTACAGCAGCCTAGAGGTCACCTGTTGTTACAGCAGCCTAGAGGTCACCTAGAGGTTACAGCAGCCTAGAGGTCACCTAGAGGTCACCTGTTGTTACAGCAGCCTAGAGGTCACCTAGAGGTCACCTAGAGGTCACCTAGAGGTCACCTGTTGTTACAGCAGCACAGTAGAGGTAACCTGTTGTTACAGCAGCCTAGAGGTCACCTAGAGGTCACCTGTTGTTACAGCAGCCTAGAGGTCACCTAGAGGTCACCTGTTGTTACAGCAGCCTAGAGGTCACAGCAGCCTAGAGGTCACCTGTTGTAACAGCAGCCTAGAGGTCACCTAGAGGTTACAGCAGCCTAGAGGTCACCTGTTGTTACAGCAGCACAGTAGGCCGAGAGGTAACCTGTTGTTACAGCAGCCTAGGGGTAACCTGTTGTTACAGCAGCCTAGAGGTCACCACAGCAGCCTAGAGGTCAGAGGTCACCTGTTGTTACAGCAGCCTAGAGGTAACCTGTTGTTACAGCAGCCTAGAGGTCAGCACAGCAGCCTAGAGGTCACTAGAGGTCACCTGTTGTTACAGCAGCCTAGAGGTCACCTGTTGTTACAGCAGCCTAGAGGTCAGAGGTCAACTGTTGTTACAGCAGCCTAGAGCAGGTGTCACCAACGTTGTGCCCGCGGGCGCCAGGTAGCCCTCCAAGAGCTTCTGAGGTGCCCACCAAGGATGTTAATAAACAATGACGACTACCAGATTTTAGTCATAGTTAATGCTTTTCTTGATTTAAATATGGGATTATTTATTCTTCATAACCTATAAGAAAATTATCATTCAATAATAGTGTGATTTGAGAATGATGCCAAGACATCAGTAGATGATTTTGAACAAAAGTAGCCCTCGGGTAGTCCTCAGTAGCCCTCGGGTAGCTCTTGGTAGCCCTCAGATCCAGAAAGGTTGAGGACCCCTGGCCTAGAGGTCACCTGTTGTTACAGCAGCCTAGAGGTCACCTGTTGTTACAGCAGCCTAGAGGTCACCTAGAGGTCACCTAGAGGTCACCTGTTGTAACAGCAGCCTAGAGGTCACTAGAGGTCACCTGTTGTTACAGCAGCCTAGAGGTAACCTGTTGTTACAGCAGCACAGTAGGCCGAGAGGTAACCTGTTGTTACAGCAGCCTAGAGGTCACCACAGCAGCCTAGAGGTCAGAGGTCACCTGTTGTTACAGCAGCCTAGAGGTCACCTGTTGTTACAGCAGCACAGAGGTCACCTAGAGGTCAACTGTTGTTACAGCAGCCGAGAGGTAACCTGTTGTTACAGCAGCACAGTTCAGTCATTCATTCATTCGTAGCCTAAATTGTATTCTATGTATGTGTGCTGTTGCCCAGTCTTGCACTTTATTTGTCTGTAAGGTATTGTATAGATACTCTAGGTGTAATGTAGGCCTATGTGTACTGTCTCTGTCAAATTGCCTATGTTTATGTCTGCATGGGAAAGTAAGAAACGTAATTTAAATTATTTGTATGAGCATGTAAAGAAATTGACAATAAAACCAACTTCACTTGACTAAAATATGAACAAGTTGGGAGAAAAAAAAAATGCTGCTGACCTTTCTTCTGGAAAGCAGCCTTTGCTGAAGAGCGGTGTGTCTGTGTCTCCGAACAGACGTAAATGTTTGCAGAATCAGTAACAAGAGTGTTACGTTCGTGACTCCGGTTTTGTTTTTGTAGACGAAGATGACACTACACACCTGATGATGACTGACAACAGTTGACATTGCTATGACGATGGTGGAGCGTGAAGCGGCATAGCGCCGCAGCACTTTGCTGGCTCTCAGCTGGTGGAAAATGAATCGGTTCATTAGCACCAACACCGAACTGGCAAAAGCACTAGCCCAGCACTGGCACCTGGTTCGTCCAGGTTAGGGTGACCAGACGTCCGGTTTTCCCCGGACATGTCCTACTTTTGAGACCTAAAAAAATGTCCGGGGGGAATTTCAGAAATGTCCGGGATTTTGTTTGACTGCCTGAAATAGAGACCTAATTCATCTGCACTGTAATTTTCACTCCATTCCATTTGACTCCACTCCAGGTTTCTCTCTACCGTTCACAAGTCACGCCCTTCTCATCAAATCTAGCCACTTCGCACCATGTGTCCGAAAGAAGTAGCGTAGGCCCTAGGGGACTAGCCAGTGCGCACCATGTTTACAAGCGAAAGCGCATCTGTCCGCCGGTGTTCTGTCGAGATGTGTTGCCTCGTCGAGATGAGCGACCGGTCGCCCTATTCGATAGTGGTGTTCTATCGATTTGCGATGTCTCATCTAAATGAGCGACCTTGATTTTCCGCGGAAGGCGTTTCAATCGGTCCACGTAGGACTGTTTTAATAACCATTAGGCCTAGCCTACTTTGTTTATTTCATGGACAGAGGTGTGCAATCGTTCGTGCGGAGTTTAATAAGAACGTGCGGCTGCTGACCACTAAAAAAACGCGAGCATCTTGTTTGAGCAAGTTAAGAAACGTGCCATTTGAAAGAGACTGAGTTGAGTTTGCGCAAATACTGGAGAAAGTGTTTGGGATCAGGGCCTGGCTACGGGTTGTTTAATGCAGTCATTTGCTGTTGGTTTGGTTTCAATGCGACGTGGGCTCGCAAGGCAAATTGCCACATGAAATCATGTGCTATGGGGATAAACAAGCGCGGTTTAGATATTCCCAGATAGCGTATTGTGGCTTTGTTTTGGCAGATGTCTGTCTTTTAATGACCGGAATCATATTTTCATAACATCCCCACCAGTGCATTTCTTATTACCATGTTCAGGCATTTTACAATGCAGTCGATTCAAATTCTTGAGTGAAAAGGGTGGAGGGAGCATTTTGACAGCTCAATCAGAGGTGGCGATTTTTTCCATTTTGCAATGAGAACGCCTCCTCTACATTATAAAGTCTTCTCTGATCGATGTTACAATGTTCGAGGCTGAGTGTGTGAGCGATTACGGTTAGGCAACAAAGTAGCAAATGTTCGAGGCCACGCTATTTCGTATATATCGTAACTTTCAGTCCATAGTCAGTGGACAGGCTATAGGCTAACTAGACTATGGATGACTGGTGGTAACCTCAGGAGGACTCAGGGGATCCTATCGTAACTTGCGGTCTCACAATTCGATGGACAATCACCCGCGAAAACCACCACGAGGGTTTGCGCATGCGTGCGCATGCTCAGTAGCGAAGAGAATCACATCTCGACGGGTATCTCATATAGACAGGACACCGGTTCTACAGACTCCAATGCCAATAGAAACGCAAATGCACGTTCGCGGTGGAGTTGAAAAAAAAATCCCGCGTGTGAAGCCAGGTATGAAGGTAATCTAACACAGGAGTAAGCCTAGTAACACCACCAAATCCATCATTTAGGGAGGTACAAGTTTTGTTACACCTTGTGACAAGACTTAGCCTAAAAATTCTTTCATGATCTGACATTTCCAAGTTATTTGCAAAAGCAATTTCTCGGAGATAGAAGGACTCATTCCTGAGTTAAGAAATTAAGCTTCTTCTTCATCAGCTTCTTCTTCTGTCTATTGCCTTTGCAGTTATTGATAACACTGTATGGGTTAGCTTATTAATGGTAGGTAAAACTCAGTTTAACAGTTCCTCTCTTAATGGCTGCAGTGCCCATTTCTAATCTCTGAGCACCATGCCACTAAGTAGCCTAGCTAAATAGGCCTAATAGCCTAGATGACAGTGGAGGGGTAAATTGTGAGGTGTCTTATAAACATATTAAGCCTAAAATGTAGCCTAATAGAACTTCATTATCAATTCAATTGAAAACCACAAATGTTGTGTTTTTTGTATTTAGTTTCCAATGTTATATAGCCTAATGCTGTTCATCTTTGTGGGGAATGGCTGAGATGGGCCTACATGATGGTGAATCTATTTTAAAAAAACCTAATGCAGAAATTAGAATAGGCCTATGAAATTGAGCTGCATTGTTATGAGGTTAAGCTACTCCAATAGGCTATAGGTGTTAGGCCTACTATCTAGGATTGTAACAAAGGCACACTCTGCATCATATGATCACACAAATTATGTGATAGGCCTGTAGGCGTAACTGAAGAGATTTTAATTGTCATTTATGGTAGACAAATGAATGTGCATGCCAAAAAGTTCGAGTGGCTTTTAAACAAATGACCATTTTGGATGCGTTGATACTTTATAGGCCTACTATCATACCTCATACCCATATATACTTTCATACCTGTAGATACACAGATACACCGATGACGCCCCCCCCCCCCCCACACACACCAAAAAAAAGTGTCCTCCTTTTTACAAACCCAAATCATACACACAGGTTGAAACAGAGGCGCATCTTGTCCCCAGGCAAGGCAAGCAGCCGATTGGGGCCCCCAAGCCACTAGATGGTGAAAAGCAGGTAAACTTTAAAC
>NW_026945427.1:0-1968 GCF_034702125.1 Engraulis encrasicolus | reverse complement strand
AGGATATCTTAAAGTAGTACTATAGTAGTTAACTTTCAATGTCTATTACAGAGTGCCACAGGAGTTACGACGTGCATTAAGGGGCTACAGTTCAGTAAATAGATAAATAAATATTTCGAGTAATCTACAAATACATTGGCTACATTGTAAACAGTGGAAGTTAGAGAGAATTTCGTTGTAGGCCTACTGCCCTCCCCCCTGGAACTTCAATGTGACAGGTGACAAACTGGCTCTCCTACAAAGGCAGACAGGAACACCTGAGCTATTTGATGCAAACCTCCTGTGGACATCACTGTTGCAGAACACACATACCCTCTTGGAAGTGGCTTAAGTCATCAGGTAATTCACCATGACATGAAATGGGTTAAAGCATTTAAGCAAAAAATGAAAATACACAGGTCATGACAATATGCATGATGATGGATGGTATTTAATACACAATTACAAAATAATCAATACATAATACACAATCAATACACACAGGACTGATGTTGACTGATTAAATATTGTGCTCACATTCTGTAAACTGATGTGGAATCTGAATGAATCTTTTGTAACCATATACTTGTCTAAATGTCATCAGTGTCAATAACAGCTGACTACACAAAGGAAGGTCTGGTGTGCCACTGTACTTGGATTATTTGAAATGTTTAACTCATACAAGGTATTAAACGGCTCATAGGTGAATCCAGCGTAGTAGGCTACTGGAAATAACCTGCTACATTACTTTCATGCACAGACTCTGGTTTTAACACCAAAGTGTGTGGATGGAGTTTGTCTCTAAGTTGTTGGAGCTGGACATCCTTTGCCTGTAGTTGTACGATCAGCTTGGTTATCTCAGCCTTCTGAGTGGCCACCATGTCCCTCAACATCTGAAGCTCATCGCCATGATCAGTGGTGGGATCTGTAAACAACGAACAACAACAACAGGAAAAGTTAAAATCTATCTCTCTCTCTTTCTCTCTCTCTCTCTCTCGCGCGCGCACGCACACGCACGCTGGTGTTTGTAGCACCTTGTTCCACAGTGTTTAGCTGTTCAGTGGAGTTTGAGCTCTCTCCTCGTACCCTGTACCCTGTAACCCAGTGTTTCCCAACCACTGTGCCGCGGCACACTAGTGTGCCGTGAGAGATCGTCAGGTGTGCCGTGGAAAATTCTTGGGGATTTTTTTTTTTTTTAATTCATCGTTATTATCAGCAAATAATGCCTAGCCTATGTCATTTTCTAGTAGCCTATAGCACATGCTTTCTAGTCGAGTGTGAGGATGCAGAGACCCTTCAAGCCAGACTATCCAACTGCCGGTAGGCTAAGCATAATTAGCCCGGTTTAGGGAAAGGGGAAAGTGATTACCTCCTGTTACCTCGCGGGGAAACTTGCACCTTTGTCACAAACACCCCAGGCACAATTTCCAATCAGTTTTAATAATAATATGACCGTAATATCTTGCATTTGAAAACATGAGATTTCCGCTTTGAGTTCATGGAATGCTGTCAAACTGTCCGACTTCTTCTGACCGACCTCGTCCTTTTGCAGCGCTGTGATTGTGGTCAAACAGCATTTTAGGGCGGGCCTTAGCCAAAGGTGAAAGACGCATAGGTTTCACATTAAGATTAAGTGAGTAAAATATAGAGAGATTGATATTTGTACATATCGTCGGCTTGCTACCAAAACCGCCTAAGTCCGAATTTGGTCGAAATGAGATTTTTGTATTAACTTACTCCACTAACACAGCTGCATCACCCTGCCTTTGCGCCAGGGTCATTGATCAATCACAACAGTCACCAGAGTCAAAAATCTGTATGTATAAAGTCACACACTGGCTATGAGAAAATGAATGACCAGGGACGTAGCTATAGGGAGGACAAGGAGGGCATTTGCCTGTAGGCCTAGGGCCCTCCTGCAGGGGTAGGGGCCCTATTATGATCTTGGTAGGTGGTATGGGTGCCCTGTCTTTTCATCCTGTGGCCCTG
>NW_026945424.1:0-1997 GCF_034702125.1 Engraulis encrasicolus | reverse complement strand
ATGTACTTAAAAGACACAAAACAAAAAGGGAATTTTGGGGAAAAAAAATCAGTATTCATTTTGGGTTCATACGCGTGTTGGGTTCTTACACCATGCTCAACTGCTTCTCTGTGGCGTTGGCAGCTTTGATCATGTCCAACAGGAAAGAGAGTAGAGATGGTGATGTTCTAAAGGGAAATAGATTGTGGAAGGCTAGAGAATCACTCGTATGCACATGTGCATACAGGAATATACAATCACAATCAGTCATCCACAGATGTGATGATCTATAGCCACAGACACACACATACATTTAAAGTAGCATGACAGACACACACACACACAGACACAGACACACACACAGACACAGACACAGACACAGACACAGACACAGACACAGACACACACACACACACACACACACACACACACACACACACACACACACACACACACACACACACACACACACACACACACACACACACACAACCGGTCAAAGAAGGCAGGGGCACACGTGACCAATCAAACACGGCAGCGCCACTAAACAATTATTCATCACAGACAGACAGACACAGAGACAGAGACAGACACACACACCCCCTAGGTGCCAGAAAGGGGGATGAAGTGGTGCATTAGCATCCCCACTTTTGGGTTTCCTAAATGAGGCTTTCTCAACTTTTACTGCAGACAAATGAGTGGAGTGCAACAGCAAAAACATTAAGAAATGAAGAATGAGGGGAAACAAATGCACCACCACTTCAAAACTCGTTCTGGCGCCCTTCTCACGCACGCACTCACACACACACGCACGCGCGCGCACTCACACACACACACACACACACACACACACACACACACACACACACACACACACACACACACACACACACACACACACACACGGTTCGTTAAAGAGGCCCAGAGTATAAATTGGTCTTCACAACACACAGGTCTTCAATAAACTTGTCATATTATATCAAAAGATAGCATCAAAGAGACAACATTTCTGGGAGTTGTCACTCTAGGGTTACAGAGCAGTAAGGCTGTAACGATATTGCATCGAACCGAGGGATCGCGGTACGCAGACCCACGAACCCCTATCGCGAACCTTCCTCGCAGAATCGCGATGCGCCCTTTTAAAGTTGTTACCCCTCAGTCTAGAAAACAGCAGGATACAGGCAAATGCTTGCATATGCGCTTAATGCTTGTATATGCGCTCAAAAACAATTAGAAATGGGGCGCACATGAGCGAGTAACACTTCCATTCACCCCTCTCTCCTGTAAAATGTTCCGTCCAACTAGCAGCACGTGCATTGGTTGTTATTCATTGCCTGAGCAACCTCCGCGACCGCGAGACAAAAAACTTGGGCAAACGTCGGAAGGTAAAGCACAGAAATGAACAACAGACCAAGAAGGCTTTATCAAACGTGTGAAGATGTTTTTGATTCATGCATGAGCCGATGTTTGTTGAGTGGAGATAGACGTTGAGCGGAGAGAGAGAAAGAGAGCGAGAGAGCGAGATGCTCCGCCTGCCCAAATTTGAAAGAGCTTTGCAAGAGCTCTATGCTATACGCTCATAAGAGTGTCTGAAGTCGGGCGAACGTTGAGGTCGATGTGGATTATATCCTCCCCACATTGAAAGCCTGCCTAGCGAAAACATGCTCCATTTCAAAATGTCAAGTCACAAAACCAAACAAAAGACAACGTGCGTGTTGCATACTGAGAAACTGAGGTTCATTTCGAGATTTGTTTGTATAAGCGTGCGCGCGCTGCTGCACGATCAAAAAAGTTGTTAAACATCAAAATTAGGCCTAAGTGTTGCATTTTTGTAAGTAATTTTATACAACATGTTTCCTAACGAAATACGACCAGTGTTGTTTTCAGTTAATGTTTGGATATTAATTGGATAATGTTTGACAATGTGAGGCAGTTGTTATAGGCTACCTACTGGATCCCTGACCCTTCTCTCTCCATCTCTGTCTCTCACACATGGTCAGCATCTCAGCATGATATGA
>NW_026945423.1:0-1975 GCF_034702125.1 Engraulis encrasicolus | reverse complement strand
GGGGGCCCGCCCCGCTCCGTTTGGCTCCGCTCTGCTGCCACTTCAAAGGCAACGCTCGCAATTCCACTCTGCTATCAACTCTGTCACCTTCGCACTTTCTTAACGTCACTCTCTGCTCTACTGGCTTACGCTCTCTCTCTCACACACATATACAGTAAACACACACACACAGGTTTTGGTTTCCCACACGCATTACATATGTGTAGTTGGTAATTCTCTCACACACATACTGTATATACGTACAAAGGTTTCCCAAATGCATTTCTTATGTGTTGTTAGTAATTCTCTCACACACATAAGTACATACACAGGTTTCTCGCATGCAGTGTTTTGCTTTGCTGTTGGCAGGGGTGAAAGAACTGTAGACCAGTGTGCACCAGTGCGTAGCACCAGTATAACATTTACAGCCAGTGCGCAGTACATTTAGTAGTAGTATTAATGCTGGACAAAAATCCCACATTTGAGAAAAATTAAGTAAGGTGTATTTTACATTATTTAGGTAGAAAACACATACAACCGCGCTATGTCGTTTGGGACAAGTGTCCTATCAAAAGAATAGGTCAAAGTTACACAAAATAGTCGTAGGCAATATAGATTTTTAGTGTGCATGTCTATTTCAATTGCACTCTTTGTGACGTTGACATTGGAAGGTCGTTTTTTGAAAAAAAGGTGCACCACTTTTGTGATCCTTGAGTGGGTTTGCCTATGTGGCCTGCGTTATCTCTTTACCGTAATATTTTTAAGATTTTTAGATGTTTTAAGATGTTTAGTGACTACGCCACTCTCATTTGTTAGGGTGAGAGAACCCAACCATCAAACACTTGATTTGACTTTCCCCGCAACAGGTTAGTGAATAACAAGAGATACAACTGTCATACAATTCAGAGTTCTTTTTATTTTCTTTCTTTTCGTAATGAGTCTCTGTATCTGAAAATATGCCTCACGGGCTCAGTCAAATATCAAATCAGAATATGAACTTTTACAGTATTTGTAGGCACGCCATCTCAATATACAAAATTGTGCAAATGTGCTAGCTATGCAAAAGTGCTAATGGAAATTGGCAATTTGCACGAGGGGTAGACCAAATAACAAAAATTGCACGGCAAACAAAATTAGTAAAGCAAATTGTACAAAAGAAAACAAACTGCCAAAAGGGCAAAATTGGTAATGGCCACCACACACACACACAAGCCTGTTAGACACACGTCTTTGGTCTCCCCCTACAGCAAGTATAGGTTCCAAAAGGAGTCTGAGATTTAAGATACGTCTCCCAGTAATACTTCAGTGTTCATACCCTAATCATATACACAAGCTCCGTCTTGGCGGTTACTAAGTAGAAACTTACACGAGCCCCTTCGTCTCGGATGTTAGAGTGAAACTTACACAAGCCCCTTCGTCTCGGACGTCAAAGTGAAAAGGCTGCACAGGATGAATCACTCACACAATAGAACAAAACAAAGAAAAAGGTTGGGAAAAGAACAGTGATGCCCCCCTTCTCTAGTGACACTGCATCAGTGTAGTCGAAGGCACCAACTCCTCCTATGTACATTTAACGAGAAAGTTACCATTAGAAACGGCATTTATAACCCGATTCAACAGGAGTTGTGTATTGTGGAAATGTGGGCGCTCCCACAGGTGCAACCACGACACCACAGCGCGATATCAAAGGCACCACGCTGCCAGTCCCGCCATCACACCTGCGGAGCACCCCCCACTTCCCACCCCACACAACTCCCTACACAAGTCAAGTGCTAAGCGTCGAAACTCTTACAGAAAATGCCGGCATTACCTCTGGTTCTCTCGAAGCGGCATGCAAGCAGTCAACCACACAGGACACAAAGTGGAAGAACATCACCAGCGACACTGTGATAGAGTAACACTACATCAGTCACAACAGAGACTACGTTCGCACACACGAGAGAAGCGTACAGAACGCATCTTTTACCTTGAGTTTGCCCAGCTCAGCACACCATCC
>NW_026945422.1:0-1991 GCF_034702125.1 Engraulis encrasicolus | reverse complement strand
TTCTCCTAAAAGATAAAAAAAATATACCTGTTCCAACTGAATTCCACCTGCACAGTAGTTAGAGAAGATGAGTTAGTAAGATGAGATAGCTTCCAGGTCAGTATTGGGAGAACAAGCCAAATGAGCAAAGGTGGTGCACAGAAACGGACCCAGATATGGCAAGAAACATATTTAAAACTCTTCTGTATTTAATATCCAATGTTCATAACACCCAATTCTTCCACAAAACATGAAAACATTTTCAAAACTAACTTTTCCAACAGGTTTTAGAGTATGGGCACGCTGTCAAGGGGTACAATAATGCATTAGTTTTATTCATTTTTTAAAAATACCTTATTTCACTCACTGTCTGCCTGGTAAGGAGATGATACCAATGAATTGTCAAAAGCACTGTGTCTCATTTAGCCAAACACATTTCACCAGATGACCGGTGGCTATTATTATTGACTGCGCCATAGCTGTACTATGGTCCATGTTTGAGTGGGGTAGTCTTATAAGGCCTGAGCAGATAAACAGTTCAGCTGATAGCACAGGTGATGTGTTGTTTTTGTCTTATGATATTAACCTTCCACTGTGGTTTTATAAATTCCCCACCATACAATCTCATCAGAAAATGAAGTGCAAAATCATCTTAAATGAGAATGAGAATAAATTCACCGAACTCCATGGCATCATCTTTCTTTGTCACAACCAGGGCTTGAAAACGAAATTATTTTTCAAACGTTCCGTTCCGAACGGTTCAGGCAAGTTTCAGTTTAACGTTTTCGTTCCTGCAATCGTTCCCCCACAAAAATATCGTTCCTGAACCGGTTCGGAACGAAAAATAACGTTCGTTCTTAACGTTCCTGCAGTGTTTAACGGCCATATTAAGTCTATTTTCGTGGACTTTATCTTAGAAAAGACGTACTCATTATTTTCCCTTGATTTACACAGCTATTCTCAAAAATAATAACACACCCAAAAACACTCAGATGGGCTATCCATCCTGGCAGATTTAAGCCTATAATTCTTATCAAAAGTAGCCTATGCCAGCCCAGTAGCGGTGGGTGGATGTTGATTAGGGAGGCACAATACAGAATAGCCAGAGAGAGTTTAAAAAAAAAGCCAGAGAGAGTTCCTAAAAAATCTCTGGAATAGCGCAGGTAAACGTCAGCATAATAAGAGGTGTCGATAGGCATGGATTTCAGTTCTTGCCTAGCTCTATTAAATAGGCCATCGATGAGGTTTGCAGCAAGTGAAACGTACGTAAAAGGGACACAGTTTGCTCCACAAAAAAATCCCAAACTGTTTTGAGATGTGCACGATGCAAGGGGTCACTAGTTCTAAAGAAGGGACAGGTTGCATAGTCTGAAACCTCGGATATGCTCTCAGATATCGGCTACCAACCATTCCAGTGCAAGTCTATCACCACAAAACCGGAGACCTTTTGTAGCCTAACAGACAAGCGTCACAAAATAGTAAGAGTTTCCACGTAGTCCATCCCATCAGCCCAGCCCTCTGCACGACAGAAGAGAATAATAACTTAAACAACAACAAATGCGCTGTCTTTCTCTAGTCCCTGCTTGTTGTACACGCGACCTACTGTTCGTGATGACAGCCACCATCGAAACATTGAGCGGGCCAGCTAACGTCAGCTAGCGTCTGTCCATCTGCCACGAATGACTTTATCCCGCATTGACCACAACAACAGATAAATAAGACGTCCTTGATTACAGCACATAAAACACCAGCTCTCACCTCTCTTCTCTACAACCGACAGTGGGATACGCTGCGCACAACAAAAGCACTTCAGTAACTTAACGACAACATAATTTGCCATAACCGCATTGAACATCGAGGCACTCGGCGGTGCCATTACAAGTAGTAAGCTAAACATGACTTACCCACCAGTTGCCTCTCGAGAGCACTCTGCGAATTAGGTTCATCAAATCGCCTATCCAATTCCTTTGCAAATCATAGACTGTGGTCCAAATACTCTGTCCTTGTAGGAA
>NW_026945421.1:0-2005 GCF_034702125.1 Engraulis encrasicolus | reverse complement strand
ATTAGAGGTCTTGTGATCTTGATATAACAGTATGTTACGTATGTTATTTGAACTAACGGACGGGTTGGTCTGATAAACAGACCGCTGTCAATGGCAAACAAAGGACCTTTTCACTGCCTAAAGCTACTTTTCAACAAGACTCTAATCAGATGCGCTGTGATAGGACAAAAACCCTGTTGTTCCTAGGCCTACCTAGCGTTGGCCCTAGCGGTGTTCCACAACGGCACTGTTGTCTCGTTTTGCGCAGCAACAAACTTTTTTGACATGAAATATTATAATAAAACTTAACATTAAATAAATCATAATAAATGTCCTGGCCATGTGTGAATCATTTAAGTATTATCCATTTAATAAGCGGGTTAACGTTCGGTGAGTCGGGTCGCTTTGTGGGGAATTAGCAGCACTTCAGATGAGTACAAGAAACCTCCGTTCCGCGTCGGGGTCTACACAAGACTTCTCTCTGTCGTGGCTGCTTTATTCCACGGGTTAGGCGACCTTCTCGCCCGAACGTTAACCCTTACTTATTAGTATGGTTGTGACGTTCATCTGTCGAATGCTCCATTCATTTCAACGGGGGATCCCCAACGTGTCGGGACGTCCTGTTATTTTTCGGATTAACGGACGGGTTGGTCTACTAACAGTAGCCGCTGTCAAATGGCAACAAGACTTTTCACTGCCATAAAGCGAACTTTTCAACAAGACTCTAATCCAGCTGCTGTGATAGACAGCACCCGTTTTGTCCTGGCTACCGCTGTCAATGCGCAAACAAGACGTTCACTCGCCTAAAGCCACTGGCTTGTATACAAAGTCAGTGGCTTAAAGCGAAATGTTTCATATCACTCCCCACAGGGGGTCCGGGTCTTTTGTTCACTCTAATCAGCTGCTGTGATAAGGACAACACCTGTTGTCCTGGCTAGCCTACCTAGCTGTTGCCTAGCGGGTGTTCCCACAACGGCACTGTTTTGTTTTGCGCAGGCAGCAACAATCTTAACATTAAATGGGTCTAAAGAAATGTCCCCGCATGTGTGAATCATTTAAGTATATCCATATAATAAGCGGGTTAACGTTCGGCGAGTCGGTCGCTTTGTGGAATAGCAGCACTTCAGAGAGAACAAGACCCCTCCGCTCCGCGTCGGGGTCTAAAGATTCTCTCTGTCGTGCTGCTATTCCACGGTAGCGACCTTCTCGCCGAACGTTAACCCTTACTTAACAACTTTTTTGGAATCCGCTTTGTACCCCATTGCATTGTACTATCTGTTGAGAAGGGGACCCTTTCAGATGATATTGTCCAGGGCCCAGTAAAAGTTGACAGCACCTCTATTTACAAAGCTGACAACCCCCTCCTCCCTCAGATCTCCAACATATAGGCTACCTGTGTGAGAGTGTGCTGACTGTATGCATTGTGTCTTCAGGTGTCCAACCTGTTCCTGTATGATAGTGTGCTGATGTTGCCATGTGTTTGACTGTATTGTATGCGGTTATTCCTCCTCAGGTGTCCAACCTGTACCTGTACGACAGCGTTGTCATGTTTTCCATGTGTTTAACCTGTTCCTGTACGACAGCGTACTGATGTAATTTGTGTTTGTCTCTTCAAGTCTCCAACCTCTACCTGTATGACAGTGTTCTGATGTTGGACACGTGTTTGACTGTATGTATTGTCTCCCCAGTTGTCCAACCTGTTCTGATGTAATGTGTGTTTCCTCAGGTGCTGATGTTGGCCATGTGTTTGACTGTATGTGTTTTATATTATACCTCTTCAGGTGTCCAACCTGTACCTGTACGACAGCGTTTGGATGTTGGCCATGTGTTTGACTGTATGTATTGTATACTGTATCTCCTCAGGTGTCCAACCTGTACCTATACGACAGCGTTCTCATGTTGTCCATGTGGTTAACTCTATGTATTGTAAAGTAATGTATTTTATGTTGATGTAATGTGTGTTTGTTTCCTCAGGTGTCCAACCTGTACCTGTACGACAGCGTGTTGATGTTGGCCAACGCCTTCT
>NW_026945420.1:0-2070 GCF_034702125.1 Engraulis encrasicolus | reverse complement strand
TTTTGATTTTTTTTGAAAAAGTAAAAAATTTACTTTTTATGCGCCGGTCAAATTTTTTTAAAAATCAAAAATTAAAAAAAAAAAAAAAAAATTTTTTTTTGGTGTTTTTAAAAGGCAGTCAGTCGATTTGGTTTCTTCGAAAAAGTTGGAAACAGGGTTTTTTATTTTTTTCTGAAAAAAATAAAAAGTCATTTTTTTGAAATTTTTCGGTATCGCCTCATGAAATTTTTTAAAAAATTCAAAATTAAAAAAATTTTTTTTTTTTTTTTTTTTGTGTTTCTAGAGGCATCATTCGATTTGCTTCGAAAAAAATGTTGGAAACAGGTTTTTTGATTTTTTCTGAAAAAGTGAAAAAGTCACTTTTTCAAATTTTTTCCCCAACCCGCATGAAATTTTCAAAAAAAAAAAAAATTCAAAAAATTTTTTTTTTTTTTTTTTTGTTTTCTGGCAGCAGTCGATTTGGACTTTTAAATGCGTTGGAAACAGGTTTTATGATTTTTTTTTTGAAAAAGTGAAATAGTCACTTTTCCGATATTTTTTGCATATCGCCGGGGCAGAAATTTTTTAAAAAACAAATTCAAAAAAATTTTTTTTTTTTTTTGGTGTTTCTGAGCAGTCTCGATTTGGGAATCGGGAAAAGCTGTTTGGGAAACAGGGGTTTTATGATTTTTTTTTGAAAAAGTGAAAAGTCACTTTTTGAATTTTTTGCATATCGCCGGGCAAAAAATTTTTCAAAAAATTCAAAATTTAAAAAAAATTTTTTTTTTTTTGTTTTTTTTTGTTTCTAGAGGCAGTCAGTCGATTTGGGATTTCGGAAGGTTGAAACAGGTTTTTTTATTTTTTCTAAAAATGGAAAAAACACTTTTTCGACGTTGTCAGGAAATTTTTCAAAAAATTCAAAATTAAAAAAAAATACATTTTTTTGTATTTTTTTGTTTCTTGAGGCAGTCAGTCGATTTGGTACTTCGAAAAAATTTGGGAAAAAGATTTTATTTTTTTTTTTTCTGAAAAGTGAAAATTTATTTTTCGAAATTTTGCAATCCCGGTCATTAAATTTTTTTAAAAATTAAAATTTAAAAAAAAAAATTTTTTTTTTTTTTTTTTTTGTGTTTTTTAGTCCCATTTGGTACTTCGGGGGCTGTTTGGGAAAAAGGTTTATGATTTTTTCTGAAAAAGGAAAAAGCATTTTTTTTGAAATTTTCGCAAAACCCGTCAGAAATTTTTCAAAAAATTTTTAAAATCAAAAAAAATTTTTTTTTTTTTTTTTTTTTGTGTTTTTAGAGGGGTTCTCGATTTTGGGACTTCAAAGCTGTTGGAAACGGGGTTTTTTTTTTTTTTTTTTTTTTTAAAAAGGGAAAAAAATTTTTTTTTTCGCATATCCCGGGCAGAAATTTTTCAAAAATTCAAAATTCAAAAAAGTTTTTTTCCCGTTTTTTTGTGTTTCTAGAGGCAGTCAGTCATTTGGTACTCGGGAAAAGCTGTTGAAAAGGTTTTATGAAATTTTTTTCTGAAAAAGTGAAAAGTCATTTTTTGAAATTTTTTTGCAATCGCCGTCATTAAATTTTTCAAAAAATTCAAAATTGAAAAAAAAATTTTTTTTTTTTTTTTTGGTGTTTAGGGCAGTCATCATTGGGGACTTCGGAATGCTGTTGAAAAAGGTTTTATATTTTTTTTTTAAAAAAATGAAAAAGCATTTTTCGGTTGGCAGAAATTTTTAAAAAAAACAAAAATCAAAAAAAAAATTTTTTTTTTTTTTTGTGTTTCTAGAGGCATCAGTCTTTGGTATTTCCCAAAAACGTTTGGGAAAAAGTTTTTTTTTTTTTTCTAAAAAGTGAAAAAGCATTTTTTTGGGAAATTTTGGGTACCCGTCATGAAATTTTCAAATAATTCAAAATTCAAAAAAAAAAATTTTTTTTTTTTTTTGTGTTTTTTTAGTCGATTGGTATTCGAAAGCGTTGGAAACAGGTTTTTTTTATTTTTTTTCTGAAAAATAAAATCCCTTTTTTTTGCAGAAACGCCGGCATGAAAATTTTTTAAAAAAATTCCCAAATTTTTTTTTTTTTTTTTTTT
>NW_026945419.1:0-2380 GCF_034702125.1 Engraulis encrasicolus | reverse complement strand
CTAAGCTGCGCTCACACTATTCTGACAGGCAGCTATCCTCCTATGCTCTCGTCGCTTTCGCTACAACCTTTTTAACGTCACTACTGCTATTATTACTATATGAACCTTGCTGTAACAGGCTGCATTTTTGAAGCAGCGAGGCCCTGACCGTTTCAATAACAGGACTTACGCAGATTATGCATAGCGCTACTTCTGTTGTGTAGACTATGTTTTGTGCGAGTGATGAGAATGTGGCGGGGGTTAGAGCAATGTTCTCTGTGTGAATGCTAGTAGAAATTGTAAATAGTGACGTTAAAAATGAGTGGTTGTGGAACGAAATAACGACCCGGGCAGAGGAGGAGAGCCGACTGTCAGAGTAGTGTGACCGTAGCTGTCAGTTCAGTTGTCTTCTGAAATGTTCAGAGTCCTGGCGCAACTAAGTTGGAAAGCCCACGCCATCGGAAAGGGAAAAAAAGCAACCAACGACGAAGCTGTGGAAGTAACAAAGGAAGCGAAGATTCCCGAGATATTATTTACTTTTAGTTAAACTAGGCTTCTTGTCATTTTGTTGCGCATGGTAGAGAAGAGCTCCTCCTCTCTCCTCTCCTTTTCCTCTCATCTCTTCTCCTTCCTTGGGGTGTGCGTATGTGAGGTTTTGTAGTGTTTGGCTGTGTGCTTGGTTACTGTATGTTACAGGTCTGTTATGTGAGTGGCTTGTGTGATGTGATTCAGCTGTTTTCAGAGGAATTGAACAACTAATCAAATTGATTAGGCCAAAGTAATGAAAGTAAAAAATAAAGCACAAGTTAAAAAATAATGAAAAAATATGCAGCACATAATATGCTTATTATGTAGGCATATAGTAGCCTATGCAGGCCTAGTGTATCTGTGTTGTAGAAATAGTTGAACAAAATGACCATAATTAAAAAAAAAACTAGCCTAATGCATAGTTTATTTTGGCGAGATTTAAAAAAAAATGGCTAGTTGAACTTCTGTTTGGCTGGTAAGAAAAAATGTCCACTAGCCAAATTGGCTGGTGGTGGAAAAAGTTAATTTAGAGCCCTGGACATTTTCTATTCTGTATTTATTTAATTTGTAACATAAACGTGCATTGTCAGTCTATAAGGCCAGCTGCCTTAGAAATGCACATCTCTGCTTCTTCGTTGACGAACGCCATGAAAAAGAAATGGCATGCAACAGGAGAAACGAAGCTGTCCATCAGTATGGCACTTGGCTGTATGATGGCCTGTATGCCGAATGGCTGAGAAAATCAACAATTATATTTCTATTAGTACAGCACTCTGGAGTCGAGCAGATGATTTTGCAACTGGCTTAAATGTTGACGTTATTCCTTACAGAGTAGGAATGCACAAACGATTATAGCCTACAGATATGCCACTGGAAAGATCAGGGAAAGACCTTTCCAACAGTTCCATGGACACCTTCATACACCAAAGTGATGTCTACACAAATGTCAATTAAAACAGACACAAACACAGGTTTCCCCCCCTGAAAAATGGCCGCACTTCGGTGATCCATGCTGGTGAGTGATTTACAAAATGGGTATTTCCAAATGTAATGTAGCCTACCCTAAATGTGAAATTTGAAGCACAGGTGGATTACTTCCTACATGCATATGGCTATGGATAGGCCCAGGATAGGCCTATTATTTATTTTCCACCATTACCAACCAAACAACAACCAACCCTTGTTCGTTGCGAACTGGATTAACTAATGTTAAGTTGAATGGTGACACGTGAACTCCTAAACTTTGCGTGGAGCTGCACATATTTACCGGCAAGTTATCAAACCTTGCTGTGAACTTGGCGTGCACAGTCTTTTGTGTGTACGCACCAGTTATAAATCTGGCCCAACATCTCTACTAGGTTACAGTGTATTCTGAACATACAATGCCATGAAATAATTATGACCAATGTATTTCTTCAGCAGAAAATGAAGGGTTCATCACCTGTATGAAAACACTGAATGCACTTGTCAAATATAAGCCAGGTGCACGATGAAACAATGTTCCGAACAATGTTGGTAGAATCAATGAGAGTGAGAGACACGAGCACATAGAAATCTGACTTAAAGGGAGCAGTAAAAGAATGAGGCTAAAAAACAAGCAGTAACGACAGAAGAGAGAGCAGAAATAAAGGCGAAAAGGGTGGCTTTAGCCATACTGGCAGGCGCCAAGGTCCCAGTGGGGTGACGAGGGTCCTGTTTCCGCGGCTTGAAACAGAACAGGGGAGTAGCCATTTCAGGTCAGGGGAGACCAGAGAGGGATAGGACAGTGTGTGGAGCCTGATGGAGGATTGAAAAAGAGAGGAGGAGCATTAGGGAAGCAGGGGACAAAAGAACCAGGTGCAAAACAGAACGAAGGGGCTAAAACAAGAAGAAA
>NW_026945418.1:0-2514 GCF_034702125.1 Engraulis encrasicolus | reverse complement strand
GTAGTTAATAATTTAGCCCTCTGTTCTTGTCTAGTCAAGCCAGACTGTTGAGGCAGAAGTGAACTACTTCTGAAGCAAGACGCTCCAAACCCAATAGTGAAGGTCTATGTGCCTACCATTAGAATAAGTATGTGCCTACCTGTCTTTGTGTGTGTCCAAGGAGTTGATTGGACTGAAGAGTGCAGATAAGGCCAGTTCATCCCCAGCTGCTAGGGGCTCTCTTCTCTCAACTTCCAGGTTTTCTGCCAGCTTACATGACCAATCATAGATTCATTTTAAATAAAAAATTGAACGTGAAGTCACTGAACGTATGGTGGGTTTTTTTAGTACCTGAAAGAGACGTTTTTTTCCGTCAGAAGACATTAGTTACGTCAATTGAATGGCGGTGCTCCGCTAATAACCGGTATGTGGGGCCGGTCTGAGCCAAAAAATGCCCGGGCCGTTTTGTTCTCCCAGTCCAGGCCTGTGTGTGTGTGTGTGTGTGTGTGTGTGTGTGTGTGTGTGTGTGTGTGTGTGTGTGTGTGTGTGTGTGTGTGTGTGTGTTACCTGTGGTGATACAGAAGTAGGTCTCGTGCGGTGAGACGTGGTGTGTGCGGTGGTGTTTCCGTGGCAATATGAGGTGCCAATCCTGGAGCTTCTGCACCCAAACAGGAAGTCCAAAATAGGTGTGGGACCACTTGTGGATCTGATTGGTCAGCGTCACGAAGATGGCCAAGGCAAACAGGAAGCAGTTCCAGGGGTAGTCACGATACTGCTCAGCTGGACACACACACACACACACACACACACACACACACACACACACACACACACACACACACACACACACACACACACACACAGACACAGACACAGACACAGACACAGGAATGGTCACGATACTGCTCAGCTAGACACACACACACACACACACTAATGTAGTGTAGGAATATGACCCCTAGTTTAGAACCCTGATGATAACCACAGACAAAATAAGACAAATTCAGACAAATTAAGGAAATAGAAGGCAATATAAGGCAAAACAAGAGGCTGTGACCGGTGTAATGTTAATGCGAGTTATTTGCAGAGGAGGCGAGGCCTGGCCTGGTGTTTGTGTTCTATGGGCAAGGCTGTGTGTGTGTGTGTGTGCGCGTGTGCTGCCGTTCCACATTCCTGGAGGCTTCTAACATCTCACCACCACCAGGTGGCAGTGTAGAGGCACAAAATGTGTATGTATTACCTCGTGTATGTGTAGTGGATTTTCACTCCCGTCCCATCCCGGTGTCCTGTCTATTTGAGCGACCCGTCGAAATGTGATTCTCTTCGCTACTGAGCATGCGTACGCATGCGCACACCCTCGCGGTGGTTTTCGCGGGTGATTGCCCATCGAATTGTGAGAACCCAAGTTACCGACAGGATTCCCCTGAGACGGTCCACTTTAGTGACTAAAACTGTAGCCTGAGGTTACTCACCCATTCATCCATTAGTCTAGTTAGCCTATAGCCTGTCCACCGACTGTCATGGACTGAAAGTTACGATATATCCCCTGGGGGGAAAACGGCAGAGGTGGAAAGTAACTACTTAACTCGCGTTACTGTAATTGAGATAGCGTGGATCATCCAGCAGATCATTGGGAAATCTGCGAAATAGCGTGGCCTCGAACATTTGCTACTTTGTTGCCTAACCATAATCGCATCACAACACTCAGCCCTCTAACATAGGTAACATCGATCAGAAAAGACTATTTATAGTAGAAGGAGGCGTTTCTCATTGCAAAATGGAAAAAATCGGCCACCTCTGATTGTGAGCTGATCAATATGCTCCCTTCACCCTTTTCACTCCAGAATTTGAATCGACTGTCATTGTAAAATGCCTGAAACATGGTAATCAAGAAATGCACTGCTGGGGATGGTTATGAAAATATGATCCCAGGGGGCTCCGGTAATTAAGAAAAGACAAACATCTGCCAAAAACAAATCCACAATAGGCCTACGCTATCTGCTATCTGGGAATATCTAAACCGCGCTTGTTTATCCCCATAGCACATGATTTCATGTGGCAATTTGCCTTGCGAGCCCACGTCGCATTGAAACCAAACCAACAGCAAATGACTGCATTAAACAACCCGTAGCCAGGCCCTGATCCCAAACACTTTCTCCAGTATTTTGCGCAAACTCAACTCAGTCTCTTTCATATGTCACGTTATCTTAACTTGCTCAAACAAGAGGCTCACGTTTTTTTAGTGGTCATCAGCCGCACGTTATTATTAAACTCGGCACGAACGATTGCACACCCCTGTCCGTGAAATAAACAAAGTAATGGTTATTAAAACAGTCCTACGTGGTCCATGGCCGATTGAAACGCCTTCCACGGAAAATCAAGGTCGCTCATTTAGATTAGGCAGCGCAAATGGATAGAACACCAGGGACAACTTAAGCAACGTATTGGATGTACCAACGAAGACTCTGGAAGAACTAGGAATTCTGCGGTGGCATAGGACTACATCAGACCCGTCTGCATCGCATAACATGCCGA